>NC_046384.1:23726272-23980246 GCF_011125445.2 Fundulus heteroclitus
AAAAAACATGGAGGGAAACAAACAGAGAAACGGTTGGCCTCACCAACCCCCACCATCACCACCGTCACAAGTAGCGCCCATCAGGCCGGGCTCATGTTTGTGTGGAAATAAGGCAGAGGAAAGAGCCCAGATGGTCTGAGGGGAGAGTGACAAGTGGCTGTCAAGGGATTCAGACAGCATGGCCTTCTGCTGCCCTGCTGGCACACACACACACACACACACACACACACACACACACACACACACACCTCCATCTCCTTGTAGGACCTTCTTCCACCTCCTACAGATCCCTCCATCTTCCAATTTTACATCTGTTTGTGGCTGTAACTTTGGTGTCCCTATCACCATTATGTTTACCATGAGGACAGTCTGTTCAGGGCATTTTCAAAACCATGTGTTGTGCCATTATGCATGTTTTAAGTTATTTATTTTTTATCAAATAACTCTCGGTCTGTTAGGGATTGGCCGGTGAATATTAGCTCAATCAGCTGATATTACGAAAATAGTTGAGTGATTTGAGCACTGGGATTTTTCTAATAGCAAACTCTGGACACATATGGAATAAATGAGTTTCATTTCTCTTTAAGTATACAAATTTATTAACAGAAATAAATGTACATCCAGGGAATACCACTATAGAAAGTTGTTTATCTGAATTAACATGAATTAATATCTCAATCAACAAATCCTCTCTACTAGGTTAGTGAAACTTAACTAAAGTACTACCGTATTTTTCTGACTATAAGAAGCACTTAAAAATCCTTAAATTTTCTCAAAAATTGATGATGTGCCTTAAAATCCGGTGCACCTTATATATGATTAAAGTTGTGCTCACCGACCAGATTTATGTGGTACAATGCGCTGAAAAATCTGTTAAAATGTCTAAGTACGATTTTGGTAAACAACGAAGCCGATCCACTCAATAGATATTACGGTACACTGTGTCACTACCTGAGGACCCCTGAGCTGTCTACAACACTGCCTGACTGTAATGTCTAAACTAGAAGTGCATTCATGTCAGGCAGCCTGTGCCCGGAGTACATGCTAGCAACAATAAACCTAGTAAGTTAATTCATAAAAGTTACGTTTAATTTGGCCTTATGTTAGAAACAAGGCAGTGTCGTCCAACTACTCTGTCCTCCCAACAGAGACGAATAGCACTCTCTTTCAGGAGAGAGCGGTGTGAAGGCAGGAAACACACCGAACGTGTTGCAAAAGGTAGCATACGTGCGTCCGATGCTTAGGTTAGCTTTTCATTTTAATCAGTCAATAAATGTACACCAGAAGTATAATGCTAAATTAGATTGAAGTTCTAATTTCAGACGCATATACACTCCTGTTTGGCAGAGAATAAATGGAAAAACATTCTGTCCACTTCCAGAAGTATCCCAAAACAAGAGTCGTCAAAAGTAGAGCGCCATTATGATGTCGTTGTGACAAGCTAACAAACTAAAATATGCAATTTCTAATCAGATCTGGTCAAGACATGGAATTTTAGGACATCAAAACATAGGATATATTACTGATAATTTGTCTTTGTTTAATTACTTACCGTGTCCATCCGGGCCGTGTCACCATTATCTTGATGAGTTACTTCTAAGTTTCACAAAACACCCTTGAATTAAACATTAATGTTCCCTGTTAACGCTGTACTAACGCTGAAAGCACTGTCAGACGATAGGAGAGCTAAACAAAAAAAAAAACATTATGTTTAAACAAGCCTTAGTAACGTTTACTAGGGTTAGTAGAGAGTCATTAACGAAGCTAATAGCAGCTAACGCTAGCGTACCTTCTGAGTATGTTCAAAAACACTTTTAAGCTAAATTTTGGTGTTATTAGTGGACCGGAAAACACAAACATTAATGTCCCATCAGTGTTGAAAACCCTTTTGGAAGTAGTTTGTCATAACCGTAAAATACAAATAATTTTGACTTTTCCTGCTCATTTCACCCAAACCTCTGCCTCTGCCTCTGTGTCTGTTTTGTCGACTTTGGGGCATCCGATTTAAAGAAGTGGGGGCGGTGGCGGTGGCGAGGGAGCGGTGAGGGGGCGGTGGCGAGGGAGCGGCTCCAATGGTAAAAAGGCTTGTTTGGGAACCAGGTCTGGAGTAGTTCTTCCTGGACCTCCAATAGTCTGCTCTCGGCCTGTAAGGTTGTGGCTCGGCCCCATTTTTCTCCTTGTCCCTCCTGTGTAGACCTTCTCCCCACAAGGTCCACAGAAAAGAGTAAAATGAGAGGGAGAGAGCATGGCTAGTTCTAGTGGGTACCCTGCTGAGGGGCAGTCCCTTGGGGGAGGGACTCTGCTGCTTGTTATAACATTAGCTATAAGAGGCTTCCAGCCACAATCTAATATTAACATCCTCCCTTTGCTGATTTCGCAACACATATTATTTTTCCTATCACTTCAGAACTGTGTACTACTTTAAGTCACATCACAAGAAATACATTTGCGTATCAAGGAGACTAAGTTTGAATAGCACAGGTTAGCATTTCCAAAACACATTTCCTACATGATAAGTAGGTCCTTCTAGTAACCACATTATTTTGGAACTCTCATGTAATTTAAGCAGTGTGTCTGTCCATTGCAAGCTCATTGATGCAAGTCCTCTTACGCTTTGTACCAAGCACATCCATTGTATAACCTGTTCTATGGATAATTCATGAATTCCAGTGAGTAAATACTTTCTTGGGCTGCTATCCGATAATCACAGAATAAGGAGAAAATAGAAAACCAACTCCATTAATATGTTAAAATGCAAACAGCACAATACATGATGTGCTTCCAAATTGACGCCACATTGTTCGTTCTCTACCCCACTTTTCAGAATTTTTCACTCCATGAATCTCTGGTGTTTTAACACTACATGTGTGCTGACCGACGAGTTGGAGAGGCCAGCTGAAGAATTGTCGCATCCAGTCAGAGGGTGTATTATCAGTCACTCTGGGGCTACGGGACTCGGTTTAATGGATAAAGCCTGCGGAAAAGCTTGGACCGTCGGCCTCTTTATATCTTTATGGGTCATATGCTCATCTACTAAAACACCTTTAATACTTTTTATCTCTTGCACACACACTTTACACTAACTCAGCTGTCCTTGATTTCCATGATCCTGTGATGATTTTTTTTTTCTGTTTTTCCCAAGAAATTTCCAACTCCTGCTTTCTAAAATGAGAGGAAATGAAGAATGGGACTTTGGGTCTGCAGGCCACGACCCCCGTAGTCCCTCAGCAAGGCTCCCTGGGATTTGTAGTCGCCTCCGGACTCGAGGACATCGGGGGGTCTCCCTCATCCTGAGCGAGAGAGCATGTGATGTCTGTGAGAGATAAAAAAGAGCAAAAAGCAGTAAAAGGGATGAGATGAACCGAGTGTGAAGAGAGGCAGAGGAAGGACGTGTGTGTTGCAGTGACGGGGGAGCGAAGGAGTGTGTGACATCGACAGAAAGACAGAGTGAAAGGAGAGGAACTGTTGGTGGGAAAAAAAGAGCAAGAGTGTGTGTGAGGGACAGCTCGTCCTTCAGGCTCACCTCACCCCCACATCCCCCACCCACCCCCCAGGGTCTGTCTTCTTGGCAGCAGTTTTACTGACTGCCATGAAATGGTGAGAATTTACAGCTCTTGAGCTCATGGATCTGAAGGCTACGAGGACATTATCTTTTTTTAACTTTTCTTTTTCCTTCCTTTGATTACCATCTTTCTGACACTTTTTTTTCAAATACAGCTTACCATCTCTGTTTAGACTAAATTAACTTTTTTTATGAATGATTTGCCAGTTTGGTGCTTATTTATTTCGATAAATTGGAAAGAAATGGGCGGATGTGCACCACAACGTCAAGAGGGAAAGACATCAGCAATTGCTTTGGAGAAATAACTGTTGTTGTCCATCATTCAGGTTGATAATGTGTTACCTGAGGTGCTTCTGTTACATTTAGGAGGGAAAACAGCCTGTGTTGGATGTAGAGCCAAGATGGAAAGGCAACAGCAATGACCTTACAGAATGATTTGTTGCTGCCCATCAAGCTAGTCATGAGCAGTGTGAGCACATCTCAAACCAACATAAAAAAGGAGCCTTGGCAGTTTGCTAGTTTAGAGAAAGCAGGCGTGTGCCAGCACATTGCCCAGTTGGAAGGACATCAGCAGTTGACTTCATTAGGATAATGTTATAAAATGGTGGGTAGACAAGGAAGCATCATTGCTTCCATAGGATTTAAAGGGAAAGTAGCAAAATGCCACAATAGAAATACATTAGCAGTGAATCAGAGAAGTAAATACCGCTTCTTGTCAAGCTTGTCATTAGCCGGCTGGCCATTTCCATCAAAGCAGAGATTTTGACAGTTTTCTGGTTTGAAGGATACAAATTTGTATTAACGCAATGTCAAGAAAAATTTACATCAGCAATAACTTTCATGGACGTCAGATTAGGTTTAGAAAATGGGGATTGACAGAAAGACACAAACATGCATGATGTATCCCATTTAAGAGGTGGCAGGCATGTCCTAACAAAATGGCAAGACAACAACAGCACTGAACTTAGATAAGCAATTTTTCCAGCAAGACAAACACAATCGGAATGTTTTACACAAATGTTTTGAATTGATTTATAAGGTTTTACAATTATTTAATTGAAGCATCACAGTTTGTTAGGAAAAATACAAAGATGAACATAATGTCAAGTGAAGAAACAGCAGCAATGGCGCCAGCAGGTTGGGAGAAGTGGTTCCCACCCTTTTTTTACCTCAATCAAGTGAAACATGATTTGGTTATTTCAGGTCAAAGTGTGTTGGGGTACTTAGGAGCCTGGTAAAAGGCCCACAGATGGGTACCGGCTAGGACCTAGTGGTTTGCAACTTCTTCCTAGAGAGTTAGGAGACTTTTTCCTAAGTATTTGAAGTCCTTCACTCTACATAAGTCGAAAACATCTAGGACAGAAGCTGATGTTCAATGGAGCAAACATCTCAACAAATTTACTTTAAAGCCAGATCATGCCGTCTTCACAGAAATCGCAAATAACCCAAGAGAACAATCTGACAAGGTAGAGGTTTCAGTTAGCATAGTAAATGTCGAAGTTGGCAGGACAGCTAGAAGACTGAGCATGTTTGGAAGGGTTGACAGTTAGGGGGAAGGAGGTTTGGTCATTATGTATAGCGGCACCATGTTTTTAGAAAACTAAACACTGTATGAAAGCTTTGAGACATTATACCAAGGTTCAGGCATGGTGGTGGATGAGTGATGATACAAACTTATTCTGTTGACACAGAAACTGGACATCTTGTAGTGATTAAGTTGACCATAAAATCCTTTTGTACGAGAGACTGGAGACAACAGCTACTAAGTTATTGCTGTTGAATCATTGGGTGTACTTAGTTTTGTGTTATGATCTTGGAGGGAGATGAATCCGGTATTCAACCAAACACAAAAATATGATGCTCAAAATTTATTGAAGGAGCTGATGAGTGGCAGACAGGCAGGTAACAGAGCAAAAATCCAATGATGGGAAAGGCAGACATCCAGGCAACACTTGAAAGCAACAGGCCAACTGAGAACAGGCAAACAGACGGAAACAGGTTAGCTGACGGACAGAATCAAAGTGCTGGGAGGCTCTTACCAACGGAGGAGAAACGAAATGGCAACAAGTGACGAACCGACAGGGAGCAGAGAACTAAAGCAGGTTTAAATAAGCAGACAGGTGATAGGAGTGAAACTTATTAATCAAATTAGTGGGGGAAAGGTGGGGGTGATTAAGGGAGCTGACAGGACACTAGATAATAAACAAAGCACAGAACAAAAATCAGAACTAATACAGGGACCAGATAACTAACAAAGTAAAAAGGCTAAACTGGAATCCAAAACAGAAATAAACCCAGAGGCAGAAAAGAGCTACTTTACCAAAACAATAAACATAAACCAGAACAGAACATTACAGTTTTGGTCATAAAATGTCTCAAACTTGGATGAACTTTAGAAGTTAACAGTTGGTAGAAATATGTTATATAAGTGAAGAAAAGCATCCGAAAAAAATCTCTTTCAGAAGTTTTAACAAGCACACATTTGCTTTATGATTCCCATCTTTTTTTTTTTTTTTTAACCATCCTGCGAATATGGAAGCGTCATCAGCACAGGCTCTCAACAACGGCTGCAAAGACCCGCTCGACTTGCTGTTCACATTTTCTGGCATCTGGAAGCAGAACTGTGTGTCACTGTAGTGGGCTTTCAGTAAAATGTCAGCCTTCTAAAACAACACTATATGTCACATTTTAGGAAGGCAGCACACACTTACCCAGAGGGGATTTGTAAGCAACAACAGGTTGAAACGGAGTGTCTCGCGAGTGGAATAAATCGTTCAACTGACTGAGACAAAGATGCCAAGAGGAACACAAATAGGTTCAGATAGATTTTGCCAACTACATCTAACAGATTTGGGGCCGGGAGAATACTAAATCAGGTTTCTATCTGGTACAAATAAGCTTTATTTTAAATTATACAGAGATAACCAGTTTGGCCTATTACTTTGGAGTTTGGCTTGATTATTGCAAGACTTGACTAAAAAAACAATAATTTTGAAAATGTTCCTGCAGGAATTGTGAGATACTGCAACTTGATTGGCTCAAACCGTTTTTTGGTTCGAATACAAACAGTTGAAGCTGAAGTGGTACAAGATGGATTCTTGCGTGTTTGTGAATGCACAAATACCACGAGAATTTATCTTGCAGGCAAGGTTACTCACCCGAAGATTTTCTGCAAGATTTTTGGACCAAGATTCTTATAGAAGAAGGTGGATTTTGTGTCTTGTGATCAATTTCAATGTTGATTTTAGATCATTATCCTGTTCAAAACTCCTAAGACCTATTTTCAGTTTACTGAAAGAGCCTGCCAGATTTCCAAAACAAGGGTATTTGTGATAGAAATTGGCCCTCACCATCACAGATCCAATGCTGTAAATAAAAGTGGCATGAGATGCTTTTCAATTTATTTATCCTTTGTCTCTCAAATCCAGATTCATCTGAAGTGTTTGCGGGGAAACTATGTATTCTTGAGCCACTTTTTTCATAACAGGAACCTTATCCAGGAGCAAAGTAATTTTGTATGAACAATCAGTCAAGGTCTGACCAGTTAGCATTTTTGTTTAAAAAATTAATCTAAGCAATGTCTAAATTGTCAGGGGAAGCCTATGCTAAAACTTGGATATATTTGGCTCAAAGGTTTAAATTTTTATGTGTCAATTATGACTTTTTTATGTCTTGTTTGTCTTTAAAATTTCTAATTATATCACAATAGACTTATAATAAGTAGAAATGTTAATAGGGGGTTTTCAGCTGACGTCACGCTCACGTGACTACTCAGCGCGTCCGCCATATTGGGTGGCAGTCGTTTCGCACCGTTGACCTGCATTGTATGACGCCTTAAGCAGTATTGGAAGTGAACAATGGGGAAAACGTGTTTAATGGTTGGTTGCACGGCCCGTGGAGGTGGAGATCAACGCTCTTTCTATGGCCTACCAGCCGTAATAGTGAATCAGTGTGAAAAAACAAAACAGCTCTCTGAACAACGCCGTCACCTATGGCTGACACGGATATCCAGGTCCGATTTGGACGGTGTTAAGCTGGAATACGCCAGAGTCTGCGGTGCTCACTTTGTCACAGGTAATTAACTGTTAAGTATTTAAAACATGTAAGAAGAATATATTAATAATAGGGCTTGGGCGTCATGACTTATAACTTTCCGCGGCTGCCATGTTGACTGCCTCCGCCGCCTCTACTGTCTATGACTACCGCGTACTGTACTCCCTCTCTCAGCCGTGTTTTAATTTGATTAATTTCACCTTAACTTGATTTCAACCATGGTAAACCGTTGCTGTATTGTGGGCTGTAACAGCGCAACACATGATCGCCATGGGAAAAACATAGAAACAGATTAATTTTCCACCGCTTTCCTGCCTGGAGGCGCAACCACGGAGAACAACTGTCAGAGATAACAAAGAGTCGTCGGCTCGCTTGGATCGCGGCTGTAAGTCGACCGAACATAACTTTCCACAGTATCCCGATGTCAATGAGAGTGTGTTCTAAACCTTTGAAACACATAGCAGCTAGTTAAAAGTACATTACATGCGTGAGTGGTTGTTAGCACTGACGGTTAGCATGTGCCAGAGCCCGTCTGAGCGCAGCTTACCTTTGAACGAGTTACTGTGTTCCCACTGTTTGCTGGCTTTATGATCTGCAGCTCCTACCGGCGCCAATACGGTAAATACAACTTAATTTTGCACTGGTCATTGTTCTGCTTAAATAATTAAAGCCGCGAGCGGCGTCGATCGGCCTTGCAGCCAAGCGCCTTCGCGCACCGCCCGCCCCCGGCGGGCGGTGCAACACATTTGCGTCGGATTGTTTACATTTTTACCATCTTATTAAAACTCACCCGTCCACGTATGATGGCGATTTCCTTGATGTACATAACCAGATGTGAACTGGTTGTGAGCCTCTAGACCCTTGTAAGCTCTCATTTCCTCAAGAGTGTGCAGAGGGTTTTCACCGAACACCAGGTAATGCACTATGTCGCCGTGCTCTACATTAGGCCAATCATCTGGATTACGGCTAAACAAGGCACCGTGGAGGGCATACGGGTCCATATGGTCGATCACGGAACATTTCCTCAGATATACGTCCTTATCTGGTCGCTCTAGCGTGCTGGCGTACTTATCCATTCGCGATACGATAATACGTGTACGACAACTAGAGATAAGGAAGTGTACCACCCAATATGGCGGACCGGAAGTTGGCCAGTGATGTCAGTGAAAACCCCCTATTAACTTTTACTTTTTGCTTTATGACATTTCTGTTTGAATGATACTTTGCTTGTTATCCCTCAGATTTTTTTGTTGATTGTGTGGAATTTATAGGGTCTAATACTGATTATTCTAATTGTGTATAAACTCAGCACTGCCTCACTCACGTCTCTGTTGAGAGCTTTCAAACATCTTGTAACAGCTGGCTGTGCTGCAATGCTAACCAGCTAGCTTGAACATCCATAGTAACGTGATCCAGTTTCATTTGTTGAACTTGCTGTTCGTCTTTAAAGCAGTTCTACTGCTTACACCCTTTTTGCCTCACCTCCCCTTGAAAAATCATCCATCAATGATCAGTAGGGTAGGGTGACCAGACATCCTCGATTTCTGGGGACAGTCCCCATTGTGGACGACCTTTCCCAAACATAAGCTGTCAACTTTGTCCATCACTGGATCAAGTATACGCATTTTTCTAAGAAAAATGAGTGTGTGACAACACAAACCAACTTTATTTATTATTTGTATTAAAATGTTGCCAAAAATGTATTACACAAACATCCTTTCAAATTAAATTTTATATTTAAATTGGGTTTTGGGATCTCTCTTAAATAAGTTGGTCTAGGCACAGACTTCAAATTATGATTCTCTATTCTAAAGAAAATTTGAATAATTTGATCTTTATCAATTTCATGATTATTTAAAATGGTTATTATTTAAGATTAAACAACAACAAATCTTGAAAAAAAGCCTTGAGGTGTGAAAATGTCTCTGACATCTTCCTGATTTGTTATGTTAGTCTTTGGTCCATTTAGAAATCTATAATGAGTTACAATTATTTATTAACTGGCATACAATACAAATTACCAATCTGACTAGACCAAAAATAGAAACGTGGAAAAAGACAATGTTATATTTATTTCTCATTTTGAGGGCACAACCTAGTGGCGGTTTCATCTGTGTGTGATTATTCTGCAGTCTGGACACAGAGTGAGCCAGTCTAGCTTGTTCTGGAACGTTAGCAACGGCGATTTAGCCTCCTAAGGAGGTAGAAGTGCCCATCAGTTGGGAGACGTTTCACAATAAGAGCATTTTCGTGAAGCTGTCTTCGCCATACAATGATCTAAAATATATTGATTTTTTACGTTGTTTTTGTGACTTAAATTTCATGATAGATTTGATTGATTGCACAGTACTATTTCAGATGTCAAACGGTATGATAATTTCTCAGTGTTCTGCTTATAATAAGTGAGAAATGCATCTGTCTGCCTGCGACTTTATGTCAGAGCGGTATCTCCATCCCTGAAAGGCCTCTGTACGCCGCTCGAGCTCTTCTGAGTGAGACGAGTGTGACAAACAGCTCAACAGGCTTTGGCACGCCAGCTGTCCGGAGGGTACACACATACAAGGGCAGAAAGAATTCACACACGTGCACACACTGGTCGATTCACATGCACGTCTCAGCATACACACACATTCACAACAAAACACACTCCGCTGCCAAGTGCAGTGTGGTAATCTTCAGTAATGCCATCAGTCCTGGGGGCAGAGCATCTCAGTGGTGCCAACGGCCACACAACATCAGAGCTTCTGCAGCCCTCACTACGGGCAGCCGATCCACCGACAGACAGGGAAAAACTATCCTTACCGTCTGAGAGCTTAGGAGAGATGCTGCTGTTGCTACTGAAGGGGCAGACACAGAAAATGTTTAAATAACCTGATGCTTTCTGGGCTCCATTGGGGTTTCCTCAACACACATTGACAAAACAGCTAAATAAGAGTTCTTTCCCTATTTCAGACCTTTATCTACCTTTTTCCAAGAGCCTGTGATCCCATGATTGTGTCGTCAACTTCCAATCTAACATTTTTACACCAGAATCAGAATCAGCTTTGTTCACCAAGTTGACTCATACAACAAGGAATTTGACTCCATTTTCACTTTCTGATCAAGAAAGACATTTTAGTACACCTATACAAAAAGGGAAAATAGAAAGATTTTTTGTAAATATTTATGCATACATATTTCTTCAAAAAAAGAAGACATGGTTGGATTGGTGCGTGGTATCAAGTTGGGAGCTGTTTTTTGTAAATAGTGCTCTGTGGCGTTGACCTGAAAGTAAAACCTATGTAGAGTGAGTGCAGGATCTGTGGGGTCTGCAGAGATTTCAGCTGCCCTTTTCCTGACACTGGACCTGTAGAATCCCTGGATGGTGGGAAGATGGGCCCCAGTGAGCTCTCTGCAGACCTAATCATGCATTGTAGCTGGGACCTGTCCTGTTTTGTGGCTGAGCCAAACCACAGAATGATTGACAAACATAGGAAAGATTCAAACATGGCCGTGTAGAAGATGAGCAGCAGCTCCTGTGGAAGATTGTCCTTCTTGAGTTGCTACAGGAAGCACAGCCTCTGCAAGGCCTTCTTCTGTACAGTGTATGGGTGTAAGGACCATCTCAGGTCCTTAGAAAGGGGGATTCCCAAGAACCAGATGTGATCCACGTTAGACATGGTGTTGTTGTTGAGCGTGCTGAGGAGAGGCAGTGTGGGGGGACTTCTACGGAAGTCCACCAACATGTTACATAACCTACAATCATACCTGCGATCGATCTGCTGTCAGGAATGTTGCTAATACTTTTCAGAAGCCAATGTTTCTTCTTTGGTGGTTGGCCACAGTCAAAGCACAAGTAGGACATGAATTCTTTTACTCCCACACTGGGCCTTAGTTTGCATGTGCAGGGATATTGGTGGTCACTTTAAATATAGATTGATCAACCACATTTGTCTCGATTCCTTGTGTGTTGGTAGCTGATGAAAAGTATTGTATTAGAAAAACCAGCCACCACAGACACAGTTTCTTCCCCCTTTGTACGCTGCATCAGTAGCCTAAGAGGGGCAATGTTTAGTTGTACTGCCCCTGAAAAAATAAATACATGTGATGATGTTAAATTGAACCTTTAACACACACCAGCCGACGCCACAGGTTAAGCTCCCTCTGAAGATCCAGCCTCAAACAGCACAACAAGTATACCTGTTCAGACATGTTTGAGCTTCTTAAGGAAATCTAGGGGCCTCGTAGGTGTGTGATTCTCATAACAGAAAGAAATTAAGAATATTTAGCGAAAGTGCAGCACGTTACTTTAAAAATACAGCTTACTACTTAGAACTACAACCTGTTTTCATGCAGCTGTTGCTATTATACCAGGAAGTCCTACTATAATCAGTCCTCAAGCAGCGCCACCAGGAATAACCTGGATTCCAATAATGTTCCCTCTTTATGGGGTTGCTAGAATGGGCACCACAATGGTCCTGTCATTAGTGGAGTGACAGTGTCATCAGGCAGTAATAAAGGCTGAAACATACTTCTTAAAGAGCGAGAAATTTATTCTCGGTCCCCAGGTTACAAAAACAGAATGAGGTCATTTTGTTCTCACAGCGCCTCTCTGGGAGTTCTAGCTGCTTGTTCTCAACACAATGTCTGGACAGAACGTCTTTCTCGCAGGATTTCTCTTCTACTGTCGTGTGATTGGTCAAGACTTGGATGGGCGTGTTTAAAGTTGGAAAAGGGAAAGTTTCTCAAACATTTCTGGAACTAAACACTGTTGCCCTTTTCAGTGCAGGTGGTTTTTACTCTTTGAACTCGGTGTTCTCTCCAAACCCCAGAGAACACAGGGGGCTATTTCTGTCTGTAAGTTGTTGCTCCTCTACTCTCACCTGTGCTCATGCTCGGCTCCTTCTTTGCCCCTCTCCCCCGCCCCCTGCTCTCCATCAATCTTCAGCAATTACAAGTAACAACAAGGTCAATGTTTTCTTCCTGCTTTAACTGTACTGTAACTTTTTTTCTTGTTCTTGTTACCCAGAGAACAAGAACTAATTTCTCTATGTGTCTCTATCAATGAGGTCATGATTCTTTCTGAACATCTGCCAATTTTTCACTAAATATTTTGAGCGGACAGCAGGGTTTTATCCGAGGGCATTCTCCATCATTCCTGTTGGGTGGTCAGCTGGTGAAGCCATCAGATGTATGAGATTCTGTGTTTTTGTCAGGTGGTTGTGGTGAGAGTCCACTTCTGCATTGTTAGCAGGGTAAACCTCAGCTGTTCTTTTTCCTTCCTTTTCCCACCTGACCTTCCTCCATATCTTCTTCATTTTACTCTCCTTCCTGGAGGAGCTTGAGGAGGAGGAGGTGGAGTAGGGGACCTGTCAGGAAAGCAGTAAAATGTGTGCAGCTTAGGGAGGGGTCGATATGATGAGGCTTCAGTGTTGTCGAGATGGATTAGCTGAATGACTTTGAGGGGTTTGTTCTCTTGTCTTTGAGCGCACAGCCAGACTCACTCTCCCACCCACCCTCCTCTTCCTCCGCTTCCTCCCCTCCAAATCTCCACGTCTCCCTCTCCGTTTCTGTCCCCATCTTTGTTTGTTTGGGTGTATTTTTTCCTACAAGGCACACCTCGTTAAGGCTCTGCAGCTCCTACTTAAACAGAGCTTCTGCCTTAAAACACTAAAAAGGACCACATCGTTGCTGCAGCAAAAGATGACTGTTTTTTTTTTTTTTTGTCTTATCTGCCAGATTGTTCGTTTTCATTGAAAGTAAAGTTACAGATCGCATTTTTTCTTTCGGGTTGGATGCTTGAGATTTTTCTTCAGAGGAGCCAGATTTAATTATAACTGTTGAACATAATGTGGCGCAATGTATTTGTAGGTTTTTCTGTATGCATGTCCTCCTTTTTTTGGGCATATTTTTTACTTCAATAAGCCAGGCCATTATTGAAGAATACTAAGCAAATTAAAATGAATATATATGTTAACCTTTCGAAGTCTATGAGGTCGTATACGACCTCACAGAGTATGTTGTACATTTTTTGCGTGTAACTTTTGATCTATGAAAGCTATCAACTTATTTTTTTTTTGCAAATGAGACGTGAGATCTTTGCCTTTCCGCTGATACCATCGAGATAATTATTTGCTCTCCCCAACCAATGTAGCAAGCAGGTGAAAATCAGTGTCCGACGCTAGCATGCATCTTGGTGATCTCATTTATAGCCATAAAAGGCTATAAATGAGATCAAATCAGCCAAACAACAGCCCTTTATGAAGCTTTATTGTGCGTAACTGTGCACATTGTGATACATTTACTACATAGATTTATTTTGACTTCACAAAAGTATTCGCTGAACCGGAATTGATATCCTAGCCTCTGGGGTCAACTAATACAGAAGCATCCATAAGCAGAAGACACACCGATCCTGGATAACCTTGTGCGTCTGGATTCAGTTGGAGAGTAAGTAACCTAATTGTTGTATACAATAAATAACAAAGTATAATATATAAATTCACAGTAAATCTGCATAAAATAGAAATGTATTATGCTCTTGTGTTTTGTTTTTATCTATTGGAGAAAGACTGGCTTCCCTCTGACAGGGTTTATCCAAGCATTGTGCACACAAATACAATTTAATGAAGATAGACCATGTAAAACTCAATTTCTTTTAGGTTTTACTGGGAGTTTATTTGTTGCTTTCTTTTTCACATATTTGGCCTAAAAGAGAAATGATGCCTATATTATTATTATAAGTCAATTAGTTTAACTACAGTTAGTTTGACTGGCTTGTGTAAAGTTTGATGTGTTTATCAATAAAGCTTTATAAGGATAAATTCCGCCTAAAATATTTATTTGTATTTGTGGCTCTATATCTTTTATTATGTTCTTATTAGCGCTCCATAGTTTTTATATTATGAAAATTCAGCTTATCCGTAAAAAAGGATGTATACCACTTGACTGAAACTTTTAGGATGGTGCTATAACACCACAATTACATTTTAAAAAGTCCAGCCAGAAATTTGCCCCAAAAAGGCCTTAAACCATGAAGGGTTAAATACATATTACTTTGCAACCACTGACAAGCCATGAACCAATGATAAATCCGCTGAAAGCTTAAAAACTTTAATTTCAAAGTTTTTGGATATGGGTCCCATGTGGTTCTACTCAGGCTGGATAGGTATGCACACATTATGGACTACTTGTATGGGGCCCAATTATGATGATTAAATACAAAGAATAGAATAGAAATATATATTTTGGTCCCACAGTAGGAAATGTAAGTGTACCAGCAGCAAAGTGACAGGCAAATTGAAGCATGCAGGTACCCACAAGCTGAAATATAATACAAAATACAAAAAAGGAGACTATACAGTAAGGGCAAATTTACAACATAAGAAAAAGAAAAAATATGATGAAGTTATTAGAAATCGCATACCCAGATTCAAAGAAATGTGAAACTGAGTAGGGTCATTTTTACATTTTTCTACGTTTCTATTCCAGGTGATAATTTAAAAAATAAAAAATAAATCTGCATGTATACTTGTGTATAAAGAAACAACATCAAATGTTTTATAGATGTTTAGCGAAACAATCACAAACATTACAGGAATTAAAAAAAACATTGAGATGGATTTTCTTGAGAGCAGTTTTTTAAAGTCCTACAACAGCAGGGAGAAAGGATCTGTAATAACGCTCCATTGTGCATCTAGGATGCAGCGTTCTGTCAGTTAAGGAGCTCTACATCTCTGCAACAGCTTCATGCAGGAGGTGGAAGACTGTATCCAAGACTGATGTTATATTTTCTAGAGTTCTGTCTCCCACTACCTGCATTGAGTTTATCTAACATCTTTCTATAAGCTATAGATAAGCTGCTGCTCCAACAAACTTGTCATGGTGTGGTTAAGGGAGGACCCAAACACAGGATGATGTATTAGCAAAAGTTTAATAATAAATAGGAAACTTACCGGGGGGAAAAAAAACTTTTAACAAGAGATCAGGCAGGATTCAGATGAACTGCATACAAAGAGTACAGAGGACCAGGGTGGCAAAATGCATGAATCATAGGGGTTAAACAGAGGAACCTGCAGGGAACACAGAGAGAATACAAAAAAGAAGACAGGTAGAAAAAAGGTCTTAACCAAGACAGATGTGGAACAGCTGGAACTGAGTTAAAGGAAAACAATGAGAAACAGCTGAAACTAATAAGGACCGAGGAGCTGAGGTGAGGAGTGAAATGGACCGAAACTGAAGGAAAACACAGATCTAACAGGGAACAAACACACTTAAAGAACCAGTCAAAAAACATACACAAGAGAAAGTCTAAGCTTAGACACTTGGAGATCGTGAGAAAACTACACCATAAAAGATAAAAAAAAAGTCTTCCGAAGCACCTGAGTCCCCTGTCTGGACTCTGAGTGGTCCTCACCTGTGCAGAGGCCAACTATGAGTGAGTTGACAGAGAACTTCTGTAGATGGCAGCCGTGGAAGTTGATGGAGAAGTCTTCAGTGTAGACGGTGAACAGGAATGGTACCAGCACAGTTCTCTACAAACCAAATAGGCTAAACCAGTTGATGACATTTAGCTGTAGGCTTAGCTGTGTCAAAATACTGTCAGTACTAAGCATTTCATGTAAATATGAGCAGGACATCTAGGGAGGCCCAATTCTTACCATGAGTTAACCTACATCTAACTCTTATAGGTAGTTATATAGGGGCCATTATATAGACTGGTTAAAAGCCTGCCTGGGGCCAATTTCTCATCCAATGTATTGCCCATATATGTTAATATTGATTGCATATTTGGGCCCTACATGGATTTTGCAAATGGAACAGTGATGAACCTTACCAGGAGGGGCTAAGTTACTAAAACCCCTCCAATGGTGCATCAATTACTCTTCCTTGAGGTCACAAAAGAACTCAAAGCAACATCTAAAGCTCCACAGACCTCACTTGGCTCAATTAAGGTCAAAGTTCATGATTCATCAATTAGAAAGAGGCTAGACAAAACAGCATTCATGGAAGAAAACATCTTGATGATCACCAAAAGGTTGAGGAATGTTCTGAGGACTTGTGAGTGGACGTTTTTGGGAGGACTTGCCACAGATCACGGAACATTGAATTCTGCACTGGCTAAACAATCCAAATGAGGATGTGCAGTTTGTGGCCTTAAGCTCAATCACACGGGTTATGCAGCAGGTCAATGACGCAAAGTACATCAGGAAGGACACCTCGGAAAAAGAAATAATTATGTTTGCCGAGTGGCATAGTGAAATTCCAGACTTAAATCCGATCGAGATGCTGTGGCATGACCTTAAACAGGCCATGTATGCTGGAAAATCCTTAAATGTGAATCTCAAGCAAAACGATTCTGTAAAGAGGAGTGGTAGAAAATAAAAAAAACTCCCAAGAACCTTGAAGAACCATTAGTCTAGACCGGTTTGCGTCTCAACCGCTCCGTGTTTTCTCTATGTTTATATATATATGTGTGTATATATATATATATATATATATATATATATATATATATATATATTCCCCTTCACTTCTTCCTTCCACCTCCATGCCTGTCTCACTGTGTGTGATTGATGTCGCGAGGTGGCATTAACACTTCTCATGCTGCTCGTACATGGAAGGAGGAGGAGGAGGCAGCGTAATGTACATGAACGATTGATCACCTTGCCACCGCCGCTTGATGACTTCTCCAAAGACGGTTCCTTGGGAATCGATAACCACTGCTCTGTTTTTTCCGCTTCCCTCTCTCTCTCTCTCTCTCTCTCTCTCTCGCCTTTCCTCTAAACTTCACTGCAACAGACACAGAGACCTCATTTATGAAGAAAAGGCGCATTTGCATATGGAAAAATAATTAAAACAAACAAAGTGAAGCTGGGACCCCCTGGAGAGGGAAGGGGAAGGGAGGAGGAGGTGAATAATGTGGGGATAGAGAGAGGTTTAATTGCTCCACACTGAGGTTGTGCCATTTATCTTCGGCTCTCTTGCTCTGCTGCTGTTTCATTTGTCAACTTGCAGCAGATGAGAGTTTATGTAGGTGTTCTCCGGATATCTGTTTCAAGGTAAGCACAGCATCAGACTTTTAGAGGGCAGCCGGCGTAGAGAGATGACTCAGAGCTCTCCAAAGTTAACCTCATCCTATCCCTTTTGCTCCCTTTGTTACTTCAGTTTAGCAGCCTATAAAGCGCTATTACATAAAAGAGTCCAGTTTTCAGAGAGATGTTCTGCTCTTTAGCTGTCGGTCTCTTTCAGAAGTAGTCATTATGCACTAGGAGCTTCCACATTCACTGCTTAGTTCCTCCTTTCTAATGTATGTGTGTGTGTGTGCGCATCAGAACAAAGTGTGTGTTTTGTTCATATTCGCTCTATGTGGGCTCCCCTGTCTGTCTCATTTGTGCGTGCACAGCGCTTCTGAGCGGGCTCCCCGCCGGCGCCACGGGATGCGAGCCGTCACGCGCCGAGGCCCGTCCGCCACACTAGCGCCGCGGTGGCTAAAACTCCATTTTCAGCTGAGTGTTTGAAGCCAGAGGATGAAAGAGCATGCTCTCCCGCTCTCCTCACTCTTTCTCTGCTCTGATGGACAACTTAGCGGCCAGCCACTTCTTAATTAAAGGCACAGTTCTTTGTTTTGTGTTTCAGATGAAACGGTATTGACCTGATGGCGCTTTGGGCAGATATGGACAATAAGAGTCTCACTGAACTTACTTTCAAGGAGAGCATCTGTATCTAATATAGATACACGTGTGTTTAGGCCAAGTAAGTACTGTAGGAAGAGTCTACACCTTCAGATGTCAACACAGTGAGCTAATGCAGAAGCGCATCCCTTAAAAAGTGTGCACACACTGCACAGTGAGAGGCTTTGAGACACACTTTTAGGTTTTTGATCTTTTATTTGATCATTTTTCAGTTGTTTTTGAATTTAATTCTACTTTGTTGTGTTGCTTTTTATGTTAATTATTAAACTTTGCTGTTGTTTTATTTCTATTCCACTCTTTAGTTGTACAATCTGGTCAACGGGAAGCTCCATCATCATCTTTAATTTATTGATTCCCTTTTATTTTAGATGCTTCAGTGGAAGGCAATTGAATTTCTCTTCCTTATTTCTAGAAAGATGCTTCATTTTTCATATGAATCGCCTTTTTAGTTCAGGTCAGGTTGGATGTATTAAGATTGAAGTTGTGGCCAGAAGAATCACACTTAAAGGTTTGTTAAGATCACCAGTGAACCAGCCTCTGCCTGGGGGAGTTAATAGGTCTACAGTGGAATTGTTTTGCTTGGAAAATATCCCTTTTGTTTCATGGACTCTCAGAACTCAGCAGTTCATCGATAGGCCTATAAATATGGCACAAGAACAGAGAAATTTTCCTTGTATGGTGTACAACACCCATTATACAAATTCTGCAGCGGGAGGTACTTAGGAGGTACTGCACTTGGGTTCTTGGGTTACATGTCACAAATGTCGTGGCCAGAGGATACTTAATTCCTGTTCTTTACAGCTTAAATAATCTAACAAATATCTATTTTCTTCCGTAGAATGTATCAGCCCTATATATACTGTGCAGAGGACCCTCTTTAGGCAGGGAAGATAGGTAGTCAACAGACAAAAGAAAGAAGCCGTCAACGTTAAAGGAGCTATAAGTAATACTGACACCTTGTGGCTTAAATCGGTACAACTGCTTGCCAATCGCAACAATCTAATAGACCGTTTTTAAATGGCGTCTTGCTGTTGTGAATTTTTACTTATATGGGATAGGTATATGTTGTATTTTGTTTTTTCTGGTCCGCTTCTCTTACTGGCTTCCATGTTTGCCAAAATAAAATACCAAATGCTGTACATAAGATTGGCTGAGGAACCAGGAAGTAAACACGGGCTACACTCGTTGTACCTCTAGGTTTGAAAGGAGAAAAACGTAACTAAGACATTGTTGATGGAGAGGACCGATTGTCTATAGAGAATGTTACCTTCATCCCAGGTGACAAATGAGAATGATCTAAGTTGATTTTACAGTAAATATCTTACTTATAGCTCCTTTAAGCATGAAAAACCAAAACTGAAAACAACAAGGTGACTTCAGGTTCCTTGCTTTTTGTGCCCGCAGTGCTAACACTAACATACCAACTATACTGTTTTTTTAATAAATTAAATGTCCACAGCTCAACCAGTCTCACTTGTCAAAATGAAAAAAATGTCACAATTTCTCAAAACAGTAACTTTTAGCTGAAGCATCAACATCATTATTCTTGTAACCCAAGAGGCTTTGTGTGAACTGTGTTTGCGACTTAGAGACTAGCATTCTGTCTTTAAACACTGAGCAGAAAGATTAAATCCTGTGGGAACATCCAATTGTACACTCTAAACAGGATGACGTGATCATAGCTACACCTTTTGTCTTTTATATAACAGTGGGAAAATGACCTGAAGAAATGTTGTCTTTTTGGTCAGTTGTTGTTGAACTGCAACACAGAGTAAGGATTTTACTGTGTGGACTTTTGGCTGATAAAGTGAAAAGAGCTTAAAGATGTAATTTTCATTGGTTTCTATAAATGTATATGCTTTACATTTGTCTTGATTACTCATCTGTTAATAATTGATGAAAAATAATCCACTGATCACAGGAATTTACATGTTTCACTTTGAGTTTTTTCAAATAACTTGTTTGCAGTTTCTGATTTTAGTTCTAATGCAAGGAGTGAGAAGAAAGGGTTTTGAGGCCAATTTGAGCAAAAATGGTTCAGACTCGCAGAGAATCCTGCCACATTCACTTAATTTGAGGAAATTGTCAATTGGGTGTGACATAAATTATTTCACCAGCTAGTCAGTAAAACAAAAGGGTTTCTCAATGGGTATGCAGTCCTACTTTGGATCATTACTTTGGCTTACAGACATATCTTCCTGCAAGACCGCACCTTTCAGGTTTATTTCGGATCCAAGGATATGTATGCAAAGAATGCCCACCAAAGGGAAGTTTCAGAAAGCTTAAACACCTATTACTCCAAAACAAACCATGTAAAAACAAATGTCTGTCAGATCTGGACTGACAGTAGAAACATTTTACCTTCTGCAGTCCTTTAACTGAGGGATTGCAGGGCACGCCCCCTTCTACATCTACAACTTTTATTCACCCAGGTGTCCCTTTATGACACAACATCACAAACTCAAAGGACCAGATGCACTGCAAATCCAAGAAAGAGATGCAGAGGTAACCAGTCCATCTTACTGCCAAACTACTTTAAATTCAGCTGCAGATAGACTAAAGAAGCTTGTTCCCAGAATGAAAAGATGAATGCTTTGTTACGTAGTGTAAGCTAAGTAATAATATTTTCTGCATCACAGTGACCCTGGAAATTAAGCAAGAAATTTGTAATAATTTAAAAAAAAAATCTGTTCATACATGACTCTATTTTGCTGCCTTCTAAACATTTTAATTGGAATTAGTATCTTATGTTGTTAAATATCGTCGTGTGCTTGGCAGGTTTATTTATATAGCACTTTTCAGAAACAGACAATTCAAAGTGCTGTACCTGAACAGAAAACATTACAGACAATGCTAAATGAATTACAAACGACCTCGCCGTTAATCGCATAATTACTACTACTGAGCATCATAAATGTGACAAATGTCAATTTGTCCTCCATGTATTAGCTAATGCTGATAGCTAATAGTCAGTGATGGGCAGTGGCGCCGCCACATGTAGTGAAGCTATTAGTTAAACTACATTTTCCAGTAGCTTGACCGTAGCGTCGCTGCTTTATGAATCAAGTAACTTTCCTGTAGTGACGTTATTTTTTTGATCAACTAGCGACGTAGTGTCCACAAACGCTACAAAATCCAGGACATAACTAGGAAATTAAACCAGGTTTGCATTCAGAGTGAACAATCAATCTGAGTTGTTGGTTGGACATGTTCATGCGCGAGCTTCTACTTTGCCTCTCCTGTCTGTATCTATGGAAACATGCGCATGCTACGGCAGTGGAACTTATGGCAAGCCGATGAGGCAAATTATCGTCCGTGCAATAACGCGCAGTTCCAACCCGTATTTTACGCGAGCGCGCGTTTTTTACGTCACCGCGCATTTCCAGCAAGAACGCGCGGTGATTTAAAAAACGCGCACTCGCGAAGAGCGAGAAGATCAGCCAACTGACCCTACCACACCGTGGCCTTATCTTCAGACATATATGAGACTTGTTGAATCCTCAGATAAAAAGTACGTGTTCAGATGTCTGCTTTGTAATCCGAAAACCAAACTGTTGTCAATGTCCAAGACATCGAACACAAACCTAAGAACTCACATTCAGGTGAATCACTAATTTCCCTTCTGCAGTATGCAAGTGAAATGTCTAGCGTCAGTGTAAATCCCAACTCACTTTAGCCAAGTGTAAATGTCTACACTGTGTTAGGTCATTGGCTGATCTTTAATAAATGTTTTAACCAGTGTATCAGACTCATTTTGAATTGATCTGACATTAGGTTGGTACAACGTTAAGTAGCTTCTGATGTAGTTGAGCTACTTTTAACACATTTGTGTAATTTAGCTTGCTATATTTCTATAGGTGGTAGCTTTTGTGTAGTGAAGCTTAATTTATTGTTAAGTAACTGATAGCTTAGCTCACTACACTGGACAAGTAGCTTGCCCAACACTGCTAATAGTCATCGTGTGAAATGGTTTTTGGCACTGTTGCCAAGTTTGCTTGTTTATCTCTAAAGTCGCTTGTAAATTCCGTACATTGTGGTTTTTTGGCCTTGTTTCTGAACATGCAGTCGCCCGTATACACACACACACACACACACACATACAGGGAGAGTGAGACGAACAACCATGCAATCTCTTCCTGCTGGTAGAACAGATTAGCTGCCGGACCACACAGCTCTGTTTCTAACACAACGGCAACAATAAACTTCACTGTTACATTGAATTAACTTACCTGTCCAGCAGAAAGCCTGCAACCTCCGCATCCGTTTTCAAACCCCGCTCCCTCATGAATTATCTCCAATAATAATAGTTACAACGATATAGACTTTCGTTTTCTCCCGGTTATTAATTATTTTTCTTTTCTTGGTTACTTTGTCTTTCCTCTCGCTGGGAAAAGAGTATGGCTGATCCTCCATTTCAACAGAAAATGGCAAATAGAATGATCTACGGTCATCTTTGCTTGTTTTCTACTCCACCATTGATAGCACGTCCTTATACAGAAGACAGATAGATAAATGGGTAAAGATGACAATTCTGTCCCTTTCAGCTGTTCAAGTTCAAGTTATGAGAACACTTTCATCTTTGATGTGATGTTGGTAGACTTTGCCAGAATATGTATTTATAAAAACAATACTTGATTTTTGCTAATTAAAAGCCAAATTAGTTACACATTGTTCCTGTAATGGTGCCATGATCAAAAAAAACATAATTTCTGAATTTAAAAGAAGAAGTCTCGTTTTTACCGCACTAGTGTCTTGTTTTTTGTACAGTGGGCTGACAGGAAAGGAGGTACGGGAGAGACATGCAGCAAAGTACCACAGGTTGGAGTCGAACCCAGGTCAGCCACGTCGAGGACTAAGGTCTCCGCACATGGGTGGTGCGCGGTAACCACTGCGCCACCGAAGCGTGCCGATGGCTCATGGTTTTTATGAGAAATGGACTCCATCTTACCACTATAAGGGGCAATGTTTGGTCACAGAAACAGCTCTTTCACGTTGGCTGAATTATTCACTCTGCACATGCTCAGTTTGTGCTTGGTTTTTAAAAAAAAAAATTTAAAAAGCTAGCATCTGTTTAAATTCTGCTAAATAGTCCTGTTTAAGGAAAGCTCTGTGCTGGAACAGAACATCAGTCAGGACTTGTGTTTGTTTCTGTGATTAGCATCTCCTTTTACCACAATGGGAAAGCCAAAAAAATAATATTTTCACCATGTGCAGTATTAATAGTCCGTTCATGGTATGTTGTGACTAAATCATAAAAGGAAAGGAACTCTGAGCCCCCTATTGGCCAAATTTGGACAAATTTCAGCTTTGATAGACGTGGTGCTTCGGATGGATAGATGTGGGAGAGAGCGGGGAACAGCAGTATGCTGAACATCCTAAACGACAATGTTTGAAGCACTTTATTAAGAAAGGGAGCAGCTCTGCAAGTCCACGATGGCAGCACAGAAAACGAGTTGCAAGCATCCAAAGGATACACGCGTCTTTTTAAAACAATGAGGTGGGGAGCTAGCATTAGCCTGCTGTTTCTGTTAACCCCTTTCCAGGAACACTACAAATCAACTTGCCCCAGAAATACCTCCATCACACCACACAAACCTCCATGTAAATAAAAACAAGTGAGGGTTTGGTTCCAACGGTGCCATTTTGTAATGTTGGGAGTATTGTTTTTAAGACATGAAAGAGTCCATAGTTTGCTCTGAAACAGTGATGCTGTGTCAGACTTTCTTCTACTGGCCATCACCAATGACATCAAACACAAACACTATAAGATAAACGATCAAGGTTGCAAAGATACGACGGCCTGTTATGATGCTGCAGGATGTCCTAATCTTCAGGCAGAAAAGATCAGCTCCGCATTTAGCTTTTTATGCCAAAAAGCAAGTTTTTGTGAAGAGTTTTCAAAGCGGATTTCGCATGTAATTGAGCAAGCGCGCCCAAAACTAGGAGAAGAAATTTATAACAACAAAACATGCCTCAGGTATCATCCTTTAAAACAGTCTGAGGAACAACTAAAGAAAAAAGCATGCCGTTTTGTTGAACCTCAGGTATAAATATATGGCGTCAAATTAAATGAAGCTGCTCTCCTGCCTGTATGCTATAGATGCATGCCTTAGTTTCTCAGCTCAACAATAGCTGATTTAACCAACGCTGGCAATAAACCCTGCTCACTGAGAGTGAGCTTGCATGTTTTGCTCCCCTCCTCTTTTCAGATATTTGTAGTCTGCATTAGCATTCAGCCAAAGCAGCCAAGTTCACCCTCTGTAAGGAACTCAACATCATCCCAAGCTGGCTATAGCTGCGGGCGAAAACAACAAGGCTTTAAAAACAGGCTGTCTAAGAAGAAACGCTCCCAGTCTATCAGAGCTCGTTCTAATCGTGCGCTTCCTGTTTTTTGTTGCTTTGTGTGAGTGTGTGCGTCAAAAACCCTTGCTGTTTGGAAGCTGACGAGCACTGCTGGGTGCTCCGAGTGTCTCCCTTTACAGGAAATCAGGCACCCTGGGATCCTCAGAAGCCAGCGTTGCCAGTTAATGCACCTCTGAGAACAGCGTCTGCACTTAAGACAATTGTAGCGCAAATGGGTGAACAAGCGTGCGCGTTTTTGTGCGAAAGACGAAGAAGAAAGAGCGAAAAAGGAGGGAGAAAGGCAGAGGGGATGTTAGGACATCGAGGTAGAAGCAGTTTGCTAACTCTGCTTTATTCCTTTCTGAAGTCAAATCCATTTTCTTAGGCTCTTTTACAGGTGGAAAAGCTTTGTTTCAATGTTTTTTGAATTGTTCCTACATACAAACTTGTTCTGGATATCAGTCTTTATGTTAGAAATCTTTGTATTTTTAAGGCAAGTTCATATTTTTTAATCTTTAAATGTGTCACTTTGTTGCCAAACGCTGTATAAAGATCCAAACTATCCAACTATAAGATGGAATTATATTTGATAGGATGGGACAAAAACAGCAACCACTGAGACTCTGGCCTACCATGAGCTGGAAACTGCTGGAACACCTGTGTCACTGTCTATTTAGAAGCCAGTTTTGCATCAACATGGCCTATAAAGGTACTAAACCAGAAAGAAGCTCCCATTAAAGGTTGCTTTATACTTGCCACACGTACGTTCCACGTGGAAATGAGACGTGCAGACACGTTGTCTGCAGATTTATGCTCCATGTAGATTTTTGCTTTGGCCAGGCTGAAGAAACAGAGAAATTACTTGTGGACTTGGTTTGGGGGTCTTGCTGATTTGCTTAGTTCAAGCAGAGCTTGTTTGTAGTTCATGGGCCAAAGAGCTCAAAAATTCAACACAAATGCTGGCTTCCCTCTACCAAACAGCAATTTAAGAAAACTTGGCAATCTACAGGGCCAATGCAGACAAGACTTCGTTTCTTCAGGTTCAGTGCAGAGCAGCAGCTTTAACAATAACGCTGCAGTGAGCGGTGGTTCTAGTCAGAAACTCTCTGCTAGAAGCTTTGCACAGCCTATGCCACAGCCAGATCGGACTTTAAGGAAACTAAGGCAGAGCAGCTTGTTCACAAACCCAAACTGGCAAAAAACATATTCATGCAGCTTTTCCTCCAAAGTAGCACTATTCTCCTAGACTCCAGAGGGCAATGTTGCTCTCCAACATCAAACGTACTACACCCCACTACACGTAGAAATAGAAAACAGTTGTTTACGTCAAGCATGAACCAGGCTTAACCACTCATAGACATTATGAAGGTAGACACCTTGTTGGGCGGGTTCTGCCCGAATGTGGCAAATCTGTTAGACTCAGTCACTTAAACAGTATCAGAGGGACTTTAATCGCAGAATATATTTTATATCCATCTATTTTCTGACCCACTTAATCCTTCATGGGGTCACAGGGGCTGCTGGTGCCTATCTCCAGTGTTCACTGGGCAAGAGACAGGGTACACCCTGACAGGTCACCAGTCTGTCACAGGGCAACACACAGGACAAGGAACCATTCACACACACTCACACCTAAGCACAATTTAGGGAAGCCAGTTAACCTAACAGTCATGTTTTTGGACTGTGAGAGGAAGCCAGAGTACCCGGAGAGAACCCACACATGCACAGGGAGAACATCCAAACTCCATGCAGAAAGACCCAGGATTGGATTTGGACCAAGAACCTTCTTGCTGCAAGGCACCAGCGCTACCCAGTGTGCCACTGTGCATATTGCCACTTTTGTGTTTTTTTTTTATTTTATTCTCCTATGACTTTTTTCTCATATTAGTAATTTTATCTCTATAATACTCCCCCAAAAAGTCTGTTGCTAATCTGTGTCTATACCAGATCTGAAAAGGTTCACACGGTTTTATGAAACAATGAAGACCACAATGTTTAGAAATAACCAATTGATTTTTTTTTTCATAACACACACACACACACACACACATATATATATAAGTATATGTCCAGATTATAAATGTATGTGTGTGTGTGTGTGTATATATATATATATATATATACACATACATTTATAATCTGGACATATTCTTATATATAACACACACCTATTTATTTAGAATACTTCAAAATCTATATATGCACATCAAACACTTTGATTGATGTCAAAACATCAATCAAAGGCGAATCTGGCTGCCAATATCTATCAATTAATCTCTATATATTTTTTTACAAGTATTTGTAAGCTTCATCTATATCTTTCTATCTGAATACTTAAAACATATACACAGGGAACATAGACGTTCACTACTTTCTGCCACATACAATATGGTGGTGACGTCGACATGCAAACCTGCGCCCAATGAGGCGTCTACGTATATAATGTGTATGTAAACACTGATCTCTATTTATTCACTGGATTGCTGAAAAACTGAAGTAATTGGCCGCCATCTTGTTACTCCCCACTCCCACAGAATCACAACGTAAACATGCCGACATGTGCAGCATTTGATTGCAACAACAAGCAGTTTTCTGGCTATGGGAAGACGTTTCACAGGTAATTTTACAGTCAGTGGATGTACTAACAGTATCAAGTACTGAGAAAGTCAAGTGAAATATTTTATATGTTATATGCAACACAGTGTACAGGAGAATATTTAAACCATTTGTATGTGCAAAAATTATGGTGCAAAAGGCATTTGTGCAAAAATGCGAGCAAATGTGGAATGTGGTGCAGAGTCCAGTTTATAGTTCAGCAGTTCAACAGTCTGATGGCAACGGGGAAAAAGCTGTTGCAGAACCTGGTGGACCTGCAGCGGATGCTGCAGAACCTCTTCCCAGAGGGCAGCAGGGAGAACAGTCCATGGTGGGGGTGTGAGGGGTCCCTTATGATTTTACGGGCTTGGGACACGCAGCGCTGGGACGAAATGTCCTTAATGGAGGGAAGAGGAGCCCCGCTGATCCCTTCTGCTGTCCTCACCACTCTCCTCACATTCTTCGAGTCGGAGGCGCTGCAGCCTCCACACCTCACAGCTGGTCAGAATGCTCTCTATGGTGCTTCTGTAGAAGGTCTTGAGGATGGGCAGGGGCAGGTGGGCTATCTCATCCTCCGCAGGAGTTACAATCGCTTCTGTGCCCTCTTCACCAGTGACGTGGTGTTCACAGACCAGGTGAGATTGTCCGTGATGTGCACCCCAAGGAATTTGGTGCTGCTGACCACCTCCACAGCTGAGCTGTTGATGAGCAGTGGAGCGTGGTGAGGCCGGTTCTTCCTGAAGTCGACGATGATCTCCTTCGTCTTCTCCACGTTCAGGATCAGGCTGTTGTCTCTGCACCAGCCCACCAGCTGTTCCACCTCCTCTCTGTAGTCCCAGTCGTTGTTGTCTCTGATCAGGCCCACCACCGTTGTGTCGTCGGCAAACTTCACGATGTGATCGGTGGTGAACCTGGGGACGCAGTCGTGTGTCATCAGGGTGAACAGCAGGGGGCTCAGGACGCAGCCCTGAGGGGAGCCCATGCTGAGGGTGATGACACCAGAGATGTTCTGTCCGACCCAGACTGACTGAGGTCTGTTGGTGAGAAAGTCTAGCATCCAGTTGCGAAGAGGTGTGCTGAAGCCCAGATGTTCTAGTTTTCCCACCAGGTGCTGTGGAATGATGGTGTTAAACGCTGAACTGAAGTCCAGGAACAGCACATACGTGTTCTTCTCCTCCAGGTGTGTCAGGCTCAGGTGAAGAGCGGAGGAGATGGCGTCCTCAGTGGAGCGGTTCCGCCGGTAGGCAAACTGGAACGGGTCGAGTGTTGGGGGGGAGACTGGAGACGATGTGTTCTTTCACCAGCCTTTCAAAGCACTTCATCATGATGGGAGTCAGTGCAATAGGCCGGTAGTCGTTGAAACAGGTGACTTGAGGTTTTATATATATATATATATATATATATATATATATATATATATATATATATATATATATATATATATATATATATATATATATATATACACTCACCGGCCACTTTATTAGGTACCCCATGCTAATAACGGGTTGGACCCCTTTTTGCCTTCAGAACTGCCTCAATTCTTTGTGGCATAGATTCAACAAGGTGCTGGAAGCATTCCTCAGGGAGTTTGGTCCATATTGACATGATGGCATCACACAGTTGCCGCAGATTTGTCAGCTGCACATCCATGATGTGAATCTCCCGTTCCACCACATCCCAAAGATGCTCTATTGGATTGAGATCTGGTGACTGTGGAGGCCATTTGAGTACAGCGAACTCATTGTCATGTTCAAGAAACCAGTCTGAGATGATTCCAGCTTTATGACATGGCGCATTATCCTGCTGAAAGTAGCCATCATGGGTTGGGTACATTGTGGTCATAAAGGGATGGACATGGTCAGCAACAATACTCAGGTAGGCTGTGGCGTTGCAACAATGCTCAATTGGTACCAAGGGGCCCAAAGAGTGCCAAGAAAATATTCCCCACACCATGACACCACCACCACCAGCCTGAACCGTTGATACAAGGCAGGATGGATCCATGCTTTCATGTTGTAGACGCCAAATTCTGACCCTACCATCTGACTGTTGCAGCAGAAATCGAGACTCATCAGACCAGGCAACGTTTTTCCAATCTTCTATTGTCCAATTTCGATGAGCTTGTGCAAATTGTAGCCTCAGTTTCCTGTTCTTAGCTGAAAGGAGTGGCACCCGATGTGGTCTTCTGCTGCTGTAGCCCATCTGCCTCAAAGTTCGACGTACTGTGCGCTCAGAGATGCTCTTCTGCCCACCTTGGTTGTAACGGGTGGTTATTTGAGTCACTGTTGCCCTTCTATCAGCTCGAACCAGTCTGGCCATTCTCCTCTGATCTCTGGCATCAACAAGGCATTTCCGCCCACAGAACTGCCGCTCACTGGATGTTTTTTCTTTTTCGGACCATTCTCTGTAAACCCTAGAGATGGTTGTGCGTGAAAATCCCAGTAGATTAGCAGTTTCTGAAATACTCAGACCAGCCCTTCTGGCACCAACAATCATGCCACGTTCAAAGTCACTCAAATCACCTTTCTTCCCCATACCGATGCTCGGTTTGAACTGCAGGAGATTCTCGTGACCATGTCTACATGCCTAAATGCACTGAGTTGCCGCCATGTGATTGGCTGCTTAGAAATTAAGTGTTAACGAGCAGTTGGACAGGTGTACCTAATAAAGTGGCCGGTGAGTATATATATATATATATATATATATATATATATATATATATATATATATATATATATATATATATATAGCATGTTGGTGAATTGAATTATTTTGAATTATTTGGCCACAAAAGAGAAATGCCAAACTGAAACTTTTAAAACTCAGAGCACTGTATTGATGGTGGTGCAGCATCAAATTATTGGGTTTGTTTCATTACAGGTAGTAGGTGCGCAACACAAAAGGCAAAAAGTAAAGAAATTTATTTTCACCTCAGTTTGACAATGAGGCGGTTGAAACCCAAATTTGGTGTTTCAACGGGACAATGATCTCAAACAGAAATCCAGACTGGGTTTAGGAAGAACAAAGCAAGCTAACATTATGCTTTGGGAATGGTGCTAAAATGTCATCACAAAGCACTTTACCAAGTCAAATTCAATCAAATCCTCCAGACAGATTGGTTAAAAAGTTTCCTAAACCCAGTAGATTTTGAGTCTAGACAAGCAGCATTCACTACTCCCGAAAGAGCGTAGAGCCACAGTGGGCAGTCGCCTGGATTGTTGATGGCTTTGCAGCAATCCCTCATACTGAGCATGCATGAAGCGACAGTGGAAAGGAAAACTCCCCTTTAACAGGGAGGAGAACCTCCAGCAGAACCAGAACCAGGCTCAGTGTGAACGCTCATCTGCCTCCACCCACTGGGGCTTAGAGAAGACAGAGCAGAGACACAGAAAGCACAGAAGCTCACATTGACCTAGGAGTACTTTCTATGTTAGAGAAGACAGAGCAGAGACACAGAAAGCACAGAAGCACACATTGATCCAGAAATCTGTTCTACATTCAAAGGTAATTAAATTTCAAAAGTTTATTTCAAACATGCACACATTTTACAATACATATAATGATAAACAATACATATGCATGGCTTGAAAGGGGGATGGAAGAAGCAAAAGCTTATACATGTCCAATCCCCTCCCGCTCATCCCAGGGACACTCCCAAGACCTGCAAACGACAAGACAAAGACGAGACAAACAACACATCCACACTCATGCATACAAGACAACACACTGGCCCAATGCAGCATTTTGGATCAGCTGAAGACTTTGAACTGAATTTTGTGGACTTCCTGATAGTAAAGAATGTATAAGCAGAATTAGGCCAGATCCTTGTTGATGGTTCTATAAAAGATGTATCCAAGGTGCTACCTCCATTAAATCTTACATCTAAGTCCTATTGTTTGTAAAATATTGATTTTAGAACCACATTAGGAAAATTGGTAGAATGATCACTCTCCATAAGCTTTTTTTTTAACTGTCATAGTGGGTTAATTTAACAATCTGGAATAAATGTCTTATTCTTTGAATCCCTCAAGAGTGGGATAAATGTCCAATTTCATGGAATATTGGAGATATTGAGATAACGGGATTGTAAATTTCCATTTATGAAATCTGAATCAACTCCCTGTACATGTTTAGTTCCAACTCTAAAACCATGTGCTCTAAATTGGAGCAAACAATGTTTTCAAATTCTAACAGTATGTTCTCCAACCAGCCTGATTAACCTAACCGATTAGTTTAACTACCTAAATAGAAAAGGAAAGTTTGTTGTACATTTGTAAATGCAACTGATGACTAACAAAAGCAAATATATTGTGCAACACCAAAATGTGAATGATAGTCAGCACTCATCATAAAGATAAGAACAATTATTGTTACACAGGAGTTCTCAGTCAGGCTCGTTAATGTCTAGGACTGTTTTGTTTTTTCAAGGAATCAGTATAAACTCCAGGGAATTACTGTCCTCAGAAAATAAGTAGTCGCTTACACATCCCCTGGCAAATTCCATTTGTTTGAAATATAAAAACATAAGACCAAACATATTCATTATAAAACTTAAGACTCCAAATCTGTTACCCTAGATTGGAGCCAAGTTAAGCCCTGAAGACCTGGAGTACCTTGTACTAATGAACCTGTTTTCATGCCCCTGTGAAATTTGGCAAAAGTGTATTTGTTTAAAATATTTAATGTAGCCATAATTTATTTATGCTGTTGACACAATGCTGTACAGAAATCATAGATGAGCATTTACATGGTTCAAAAGGATGTTTTCCTGAAATGTAGCGACTGCTTTAAATTCAACAAATCAACTTAAAAGAATCTAAAACTAAGTCTGTCTGTCTGTCTGTCTGTCTGTCTGTCTGTCTGTCTGTCTGTCTGTCTGTCTGTCTGTCTGTCTGTCTGTCTATAAACTTACCAACCCTAACCCAACGGTTACCTGGAGTATCGAGAAATTCGGAGCCATTTCCATCATTAATCCCATGATTTCTAGGCCTATATTTCCAGTCCCTGGTGGATGTAAAGAGCTATCTGCCATTTTTTTCAGTGTGCAGGTAATTTCTCACTTTAGAAATGTTGACTTTGCTTCTTACTCAGTGGATGAGAGTTCTCTCTAGCTCTCTTGGTGGAGAGATGGAGAGAACTCTCTCCATGCCACAAGAGAGCTATAGTCCTCCCAGGGATTTTGGGATCTCACCTGGTCTCTGCTCCAAGTGGACACTTGAGTCCAGAAAGTGATTATTTCAGTCCCGGGCTATAGCTCAGGACCATAGGTAGGGTTTGAACGTCAATTGACTAGAAAATCAACAGCTTGGTCATTGATCTGGCTGCAATAACAGAAGGATTTAAAATGCTAAATTATTTCTGTTTCATTGTGGTTTCCCTTTGTGCTTCTGAATATTTAACTCTCCATTTGTTATTGTCTGGTGAACACGTCATACCGAGAGGTTCAGGAACGCTCACTGAGCGGCACGGGAGTGTTTGTGTTTGTTTCTCCTGCCTGAAGTCTTTTCCTGGAATGTTGCCACCAAATATTAGATTTTGCATTTTAAAGCGTGCGTCGTTTATCTGTCCTGAGGATCCGCTGTACCTCTTGCTCTCCAGCAGGACAGCAGGACGAACACTAACAGATTGGACCCCCTGTATGGCAGTCGGGCCCATCCTGCGATAAGTAAACTGCTGGTTTCTTTGACCTCTGCGTGCACTGAGCTCGCAGCCAACATGTGCTGCTGCTGGATGTAAGAGACTCAGCAGGGGAGGAGGAATTTCTCCTCCTTCCACTCTCTGTTCCCTCTGTTCCCCCCACTTGCCCCCGTTCCAGTCCTCCTCCAGAGCTTTCTCCTCTCCGCTGGAGTCAGCGGTCCATCTCGCGCCGCAGATTGCCTATGACAGCCGCACTATTTCAAGTCGGCGGATTGAGCTAAATTGGAGTGAGCAATACCACCTGTGCCTGCTGGAGGGCCGCTCCGGCTGGAGTTGTTGCTCGGGCGAGAAGAACCAGGAGGGAGGGGGTGCATGGTACGGCAGGCAGGGTGGGGGGGGGGGGGGCAAAAAAGCTGCTACCTGCATCAAAGCCTTGGTTTCACATGCAATCTGCCCAGCTGGCTCCCCTTATGAGGAAGGGTTAGCTCTGAGCAGCACTGAATGTCTCTCTCTCTCTCTCTCTCTCTCTCTCTCTCTCTCTCTGTCTCTCTCTCTCTCTCTCTCTGCAGGTGCACATCTTCTTCTCTTTATGCCCCCAGATTTTAACACCTCTTTTCATCCCGCCTCTTTCTCTTAATTTACTCGTCCAGATTATATTTTTTTTTCTCTTACCGCTATTTCTACAAGTCTACTATTGAATTTTTCTGTCTTGGTCAGACAGGACCTGACAGTGAAAGAAATGCAGTGAGAACTGAGACCAAAAGCTAGAATTACATCTATGAAAGCTGCCACACCCTATGATGAGTCAGGAATCTGGAATTGAACATGAATGGTGAAGAATACTCTTCTCAGTTTAGACCCAAATTTACCCCAAAACTGCGCTCTAACACCAAAATGAAACAAAAGAAGACTTACATTTTTGCCTACTGTATCTGTTTAGGTTCTTTTTTAGCCGAGCACCCCCTTCTGTGTCCTAACTGGGTTATCTTGAAATAATAAAAATAAAAATGCAACAAGCTTTTTTTATAGCCACATTAAAGGCGACATGTTTAATGATGCTCAAATGGCCAGGACACACATAACAAAAAAAAAAAAAAAAAAAAAAAAAAAAGTTGGAGTTACAACAACACAACAATCATAAGAAAGGTTATGGAAATAAAGTTAGAGCATAATTTGAACTAAATTGCAATAAAGTTTAAACACAGCATCCACAACAGAATCCGGAGGATTTTCAGGAGCATCAGTGTCTGAGCCTGGAACCAGAGAAAGAAAGAGACGCTCAGATCGGTCACACCTCCACAGACAACCTAAAACGTCTCTGAAGCAGAGACCATTCAGGTGGATTCACAGACTAAACTCTGATAATCTACCTGTGTGTGTTCTCACTTTGTTCAGCTTCTAAATCTGACTGGCAATTAATGCCTTAGAATAGAAACACGAAGAAGTTTAATTTGATTTGGGTCTGATGACGGGGAGAGGGAGAGACACAGACTTTGGTAGAGCGACATAGAGTAACAGTGTCAGAGCGCTGGCCTTGATAAATCTGTTATAAATCAGAGAAATAAAAAGTTATTTCCTGATTGTTTCATAGCTGGTAAACACGCCCATGACAACACACCTCAGCTCCCCTCACCTCCACCACCGGTTGCCCGTTTCCCTGTTCCAGTCTGAATACGCGCTAAAACCGCATCTTTAAAATGAACTGCACCTGTCTGAATCACAATGAAAGGTATCACAGCTCTGTGAACATAGTCAAGAAACCACGTCTACCACCAACTTTACCACCAGCAGCAGCCGTGGTGTCTGCGCGTGTCAGTGCTTGCTGCCGGTTCAGTCACAGCACCATGAGCAGCGCTGTTTGTGTGTCTAGGTGCTGCGCTATCCATACAGAAATAGAGAGACCAGGTCACTCAATTTAATCTTGTAAATAAAACTTTTGGCCCAAATTAAAATTTAGAGGGAAAGAGACATTTTCTGATTCTCGCTCGTTTTCTTCTCCCAGATACATTACTATTCTATCCTCTGTTTCCTCCGATTCCTCTCTCTCTCTCTCTCTCTCTCTCTTCCTCTCCTCCTCCATCACTAACTTTGACCTAAGATGTCTCACCTGCCTGTCAGTTTCCCTAATTTCAGCCAATTGAGCATATTTATGAGAATGAAGTAGAGGCCACATGCTAGGTGCGCATATACAGCACAATACGTATATTTCATCTTAAAATGAACCGCAGAAGATTTCTTCTAAATAAATAATTTTTCGTGTGAATACTGTAACGTTCCGTCATGACACCCAAGCACCAGACCGATGTTTTGCTGCTAACACTTTATTTTAGGATGAACAGAACGGGAAAGCTTTCACCCCGCCTGTCCTCTGAACCACCATTCCTTTCCTAGGAAGACACACATATCTTTCGGTATAAACCCAAAACAACCTACTTAAAGGAACAGTATACTGTTGTGTGCAACATCACTTAGCAAGTCTAATAAGGATCAATACGACACATTTTTATTTATTAATTCAATTTACAGTTTTTGATTTGATTTAATTTTTACAAAAGAAATGTTACAAAAGAAACCACAGAGTCAGAGTGGGCGTTCGAACCAGAAACTCCCCACTTACCGGACTAAATCCATTGCTGGGATCGGGTGTGTGGAACCCACAGTATTCTGCTGCATCATCACCTGGTTCCTTACTTAAATGTTGTACTTTTCTTCAAAGGTTAGCTGACCATATGGGAATTACATTTTGATGCACTACAATGGTCCCGAGTGGTTAGACAATTATTAGTCTAGTTAATCAGAAAGTAGGTCATGCTATCAGTTTTAAGGATCCAGCACCCATAGCAGTAATATTTATAGTATTTCAATTCAATTCAATTCAATTCAATTCAATTCAATTCAATTCAATTTTATTTATATAGCGCCAAATCATGAAACATGTCATCTCAAGGCACTTTACAAAGTCAAGTTCAATCATATTATACAGATTGGGTCAGATTATACAGATTGGTCAAAAATGTCCTATATAAGGAAACCAGTTGATTGCATCAAAGTCCCGACAAGCAGCATTCACTCCTGGGGAACCGTAGAGCCACAGGAAGAGTCATCTGCATTGTACATGGCTTTGCTGCAATCCCTCATACTGAGCAAGCATGAAGCGACAGTGGGAAGAAAAACCACCCATTAACGGGGAAAAAAAACCTCCGGCAGAACCGGGCTCAGTATGAACGGTCATCTGCCTCGACCGACTGGGGTTACAGAAGACAGAACAGAGACACAACAAGAGAAACAAAAAAGCAAAGAAGCACACATTGATCTAGTAATCTGTTCTACATTAGATGGTAGTAGCGGGTGAGCCGTCTTCTCTGGATGATGTCACAGTTAACAGAACGCCAGACCAGGTGTACCTACGTTGAAGAAAAAAGAGAGAGAGCAAAAAGTTAAAAGCTGAAATGACAACACATAGTGCATAATTGAAGAACAGTAGAACTCAATATAGTGAGAAAATTAGATCCTGATATACTCCAGTAACCTAAGCCTATAGCAGTAAAACTATAGTATATATAGTAATACTTCATAGCAGTAGGCAACCCAACTTTATGTGTTTTCGGGATATGTAACAGTATAAGACGGCCTATTAGCAAACCCTGTCCTAAATCTAATACCTGTTTTAAAACAAACAGAAAAAGGTCAGGTATCTACATGTGCAATATTTATGAAAGGTACAGTAAACACACTAATGGACAAACATATTTATAATTTGCATCTTCATCCATTGATTTTCCCACTATTAAAATCAACGGACGATATAGGATTACGCACTTCCGCACACTTTGAAATGCCATCACCTCGATGAGATTTGAACATTGAAATGTTGGTTACAGGTCAAAGAAACGTTAAACTCAATAAAGTCAGAAATGATGAACTACAATATAACTACCATCACTAGGCATGTCCTAAAACGAAGAGAAGGTGAACTTTAATCACCTCTGAATCGTTTCATTCGTTTGTTTGTTTTTTTCTTACTGGTCTTAGTTCCAACATTACCAACTCTAAACTGAACATGCATCCAACTGTGGAGTAAGTCATGGATCAACCGTGTCAGAAATGAGCAGTCAGAATGTTTCCTTGCAAACTGAGCTAACAGATTTCTTTGCTCCTTTAAGTTGCCCAGACAGGCTGATGGGAACAAACTAGGGGGTGGGGTGGGTTGCAGTCTCATTCGAAGCTTCCTCCTCCTTCTCCTCCTTCTCCTCCTCCTGGGCAGGATACAGTAGGCATCATTTAGTGGGGAGAGCGGTGCAAACAGTGCGGGGTTATCCACGAGGTCGCCACGCTCGCCGCACGGCCGAGCTCATTTCCACTGCTGTCTGGCTTCCCCTCCGAGAGAGAGAGAGAGAGAGAGAGAGAGAGAGAGAGAGAGAGAGAGAGAGAGAGAGAGAGAGAGACAGCCGGTGAAATGGCTCATTCACTTTCTGATCACAGTCTCCCCCCTCTATCCTTCACACACTCAGAAACACACTCACACTCGCTGCAGCCTGGCTTCATTGTGCTGTTATTTTTCTCATCCTTCACTTTCCCACTGTCATGAAATACTTGCTCAGCTCTGACAGTTCACTTTGTGGATGCCGTCTCTCATGAGACTCACCAGATCTTACTCCAAATACCTTTGTTTTTTTAACTATCGATGTATCAGTGTGCTAAGATTAAACCAGATTGACTTCAGCAGACAAAAACAGCTCGGATCGAGTGTCTAAGTATTTCACAGTCCTACTAATCCCTTTCTCTAACTAATCTGATAAGCACAGCTAATGATATTTCAGTGAATGCCCCGAAATGAATGTAGTTGTCATAAACCAGAAGCTTGTTCTACAAGCTTGCAGCTTTTTTCTCCTCCCTTAAGGCACTCCGGTGCTGAACCAATTCGCCTTTGTTGACTTGTACCTCTGCCAAGTCTTGCTATGAAGACGTCTCAGCAGCCAAGCGGTCAAATACCTGAGGAGGGCAACTTGCAGCCGCTTTCTGCACAGCGCTGAGCTGCCGATGCTGCAGGGGTTACATTTGCCTGACTTATTTAAGTTTGCTGTTAAAGAAATACGATCAGCATTACAAAAAGTGCTGCAATGACATATAAACTAATAATAGCCTGCAAGATAGAACAGAAATATGGATAACCACCTGAAAAAGTGTCATGGTTTTACATTGAAGTTCCAGTTACTGGCCCATGTCTCTGTGTTGAGGAACAACATCATGCTCTGCTTGGAAATAAATATGGAATGACTCACTTTTGAGAAAGAAAAACAATATAAATTAAGTGTTTGGTTTTGGCAGTATGCATTCTCAGACTGTTGTAGAAAAAGGTGATGAAATTGATGGAAAAAAAAGAACATGCTTAATGCTGTAACTAAAAAAAGACTTGATCTGAGCAATGTTGAGAAAAAGATTATGGAATCATTTAATGTTGAAGACACAAAATGAAGGAATTGCTTCATGTTGAGGAGCAAACTTGGTTGAATTTCTAATTGTTGCACAACAGAATGTGGAGCAAAATGTAAGGATTGGCTATGTTGGGCAGCATTCCTAAATGCCTTCCAGAAATTAGGTTTTCATGTGGCCAATGAACATTTTAAAGCATCAGGAAAGAGAACTTAATGTGTCTTGAAAACATAAGTACTTAACAAATAACTAAGTGATAATCCATCATTTTTCCTCTACTGAATGTGAAATTATGCAAGTAATTATTGCCATCCTTACATATACTTTTTGGTGCATGCTCAGTAGTTAAGGAACATACTTTTGTGTAGTATCTGTGATTTTAGTTTTTTTATTATTAATATTATTATTATTATTTTCATTTTTTTAGCGTAAGTATTGATTAAAACTTTTTTTAAGAGTAGTCATTTTCCATGCATTTTCTCAAGTTGCACTTTGAGTTGCAGAAGTTTAGAATTTTATTGTTTTAAACCAGTTTGGTGTTACATCAAAATGTTCGGCAAACATAAAAAGCTTTTATGCCAATGACGTTTGAGGAAATAAAATGGAACAATCAAAGTTATCCATGAAATTACTCCAATCTTTCACAAGCCGTTAACCTTTTTTGTTGGCCCTGTTCCATCTTTTTGTGAAATTTCAGAAAATTAGCCATGGCGATCACATGTCTGTGCTTTGGTCTATACCAGAACCTTTTCTTTGAGCAAATAAAACCAAATCATCAGTTTACACATCAAAAAATGTATTTAAAAAAAAAAACAAGTCTTCCATTTATAGGCTGTGAAATGCTCTTAAGTTTTATCATGCTACAACTCTGGTAGCATGTTCCGTCAAATACAGCTACAAAAAGACAAAAAAGACAAAAAAAACAAAAGAACTACACTTAAACAGAAACAAAATAGTGAAAGCAGTTAAGCTAGCTTTGGTTTCTCTAATCTAAAAGCATCCATTGGATAGAACTGTCATGTAAAGTGGTGGAGTTGGACCCAAATCCAGGGAGCCTCACATTGCAGGTGATTAAGATTTATTGACATTTTTTTGCTGAAGTCAAAGACATCAAACTGGAGTAATGGAGCAATAACACATTTAAGACAACAGGCAATGTACGAAGCAGTAAGGACTGACTTTAAAACTGGCTAGGTGGGTGAGAGACCAGAGAACCGGCTGAGACTCAACAGGAGAGTTCCCTGTTGCTGAGGAAGAAACTGAGAACATAACTAATGAACACAGAGCGAGACACAGAGGGAATCCCAGACGACCCAGAAGGATTACAGTGAACTGTAAACTACAGACATACAAAAATGGAAGCAATACATAAAGAGTGGAAAAGAAACTAAGAAAGAAAAACAGGGTGGAACCAAAAGTTTTAGTCAGATTTACCCTGAACATGTAACTAAGCAGATCCTGTGAAGTAAACATTTATTCATAGTCATTTTTATATTGCAATTAATCCCGTGTAAAACAAGGCTATTGCTGTTGTCGTCCCGTCCTGGTATTGTGTCGTCACACTTTTTCTAAATGCTGTTGGAAAAGAAGGGTGTGTTTGTATCTTTCCTGCCTATCGTGTTGCTTCCTAACTTTAGAACATATCCAGGCGCCCATGAAGGCCACTGATGATCCTTACCATCTTAGCATTGTGTTAACATGCACATCCTACATAAATCCCCTTAATAAATCCTGTAGAAACCCCAAGGACGGGGTGGCTATATATCTTATGAAGACTATTGCTTCCTAACTTTACAAGCCAATCATGTGCCCCAGAAAGGTCACTGCTAATCTCCTTCCAGCTTGACATTTTGTTACACGCTCATCACTTTGTACCATCCAGTTGAAAAATGCATGCCAACTTTTTGCATGTGGCACAAAAGATGCTGTTGCATATTTTGGGACAAAGTCATTTCTCTAAATCTTTCTAGATGCCAAAACTATGAATTTGGAAGACATTATTCTGTGTGTGTTTTTTTTCTTCTCCCATTCTTTCCAAGACTACAAATTGCCGTGTCTCTTGTTCAGGAGTTTCTGTTTCTGGATCAATACCGCCACACGTTGCAGCCCTTTACTCACACTCCGGCCTGGCAGTAAGGGATTGCAGCTGGCCGGCGGGTCAATGGCTGGGGTCCCGCTCGGCTGATGGCCGTTCGTTAAAGAGCGGTCGACACGGCGGAGCTTGGTGTTAACGGTGTCAGCCCTGATACTCCCGCCGGGCCGCACTCTCCTAATGAGCGGCCCAATCGATAGCCGTCTGCCCTCACTACCGGCCAATCAAATTGACATCTCTAGTTGACACATCGAGCCGATGAGGAAGTTTCAGCTGCGCTACAAGTCACTTACTACACTGTTGTACATGTGCATTCACTGATATCATTGATTACTTCCCAACAAAGATAAAATACTCTCTTAATTAAATTGTTTTATGTATTAGGATGTGATACCAATAACTGATTGTTTGTCAGGTTGTAAAACTAATCAAATAAAACCTCAATTCAACAAAAATATGCAAGAGATTACAGATGACCATTAGTTGTGCATGAAAAACTAAGCACATCATGATTCAACAGTAAAAACTCTGAGCAGTGGGAGGGGTTTTAGCTCATTCATATTGTTGCTTTATTTAAGGCTGACAGCTCTTTTAGTATCCAAAACCAGCCATCCTTGCTCAGTCTTTTACAAATTGTTCTTTCACATCTATTATGTTTCCTTTAGATTCTCTAACGTCTCCTAATCATTTTATACCTGCCCGGTGCTCAAGCGGGTGGTTACTGATGTCTTTCCCACTTTGTACTGTGTGATACACCTTTTACCCCCCGCCCCCACCCCCAGATTGCATAGAAACAGCAAGAGTGAGGTAAATGTCCATTTTCCCATTTATTTCTCCATAATTTTGGAACATTATCATAAAAGTCCTTGCCAATGTACTAACATCTTGGCACCATGTTACACAAATGCCAGTTTTCCTCTTAAATCCTATGCAGACAGCATGGGTGGGGCAATTTCCTTTCTTCACTATCTATTGCTCCCCTATGTTAAAACACAATTAGCTGCCCAGGGAGGTGATTGCTGATGTCGTTCTGATTTGGCATTGTTTTAAATGCCTGCAACTTTGGCTCTTATGTTCAATTCAAGCACAAAAATCATGATTATGCACCTCTTTACCTATTGCTCCCCAATTTAAAAAAAATCATGTACCCGCAAAGGTCATTGCTTATGGGTTGCCGACTTGGCATTGTCTTAACTCATACCTGCCACTTTCCAGCTAAAATCCACTCGAAAAAAAATAGTTAAGTAATTGTCTATGTTTCCTGTGTCTTGCTTTCCAGTTTCCAAACATCAGGTCCTCAAGAAAGCCATTGCTGTTACCTTTCCATTTTGCGTTGTTACATGCGGACTATTTCCTAATTAAATCCTACCGACATATAAAGGGTGGTGTATTTGTGTATTATCACTGCTTATTAACCCTGTTTTTAAACATATTTAGGAGGCATTGAAGGCCATTTCTGATTTCTTTCCAGTTGGGTTTTGTGTTAACAGAAACTTGAGTATTACACAGCAGAAAACTGCCTGGAACTACTTTCCCTGTGAAAACCAGTGAAAGCAGTGAGGGTGCTCTTACTTTTTTCACATACCTTTTTTTTTTTTTGTTCCATTTTTGCTTAATCTTTTCTAACTTTTTGTTTTTTTAGAAGAAAAAAAACTTCACTCTGCCACTGTGAAACATTTTTTTTTTTTTTCGTTTTTTGCTGCTGTGACAAATTCACCCAAATCTCTGCTGGTGAACTTGTGCTTTTCTTCCCTCTTTTTTTCTTTTGGGGTGAGATATTTTTATATCCACAGCTCCGTGGGGTTTCTTTCTGTGTTCCTGCTGCTGTCTCGCTGCTCTTGTCAGCTTTCTGGCATTTGTATTTGCAAACAGACCAGAAACATATTTACAGAAATTGTTTGACAGTAGGGAAAAGCTGAATATTTGCTCCCCTGTCACACCTTAAAGCGTCTGCATCGGGTTTAGTTCTTGTGCGCTGGTGCAGGGATGAAGAGGCGCTGGTCACTGTGGAGCCTCCGTCCGTCCATCTGTCTGTGCGTCCTTAAAGAGAGGCCTGTCCCGGCCACAAGGGGTCATTCAGGACACAGAGACAAGTGAGGCACTTCAGGGTGCTTTAGTTTTTGCACAAAACAGACACAGAGCTCGGCTTCTGCTGGCTTGTTTTTATTGTACACTTGCAAAAACACAATACAGATTTTTCACGCAGAAGACAACGTAAAGAAACGTCATGCTCACCGTCTTGTGAAAATCAACATTTTGCAGATGATCCGTGGTTTAAGGGAGCAAAATTTGCCACAGATTTAGAGATCTGTGCCAAGCACCGGAGTGTGACTACAGCTAATACATCGAATTAAACACTGAGTTTGCTTACGAAATCGTCCCTTTGTTCAGTTTGGGTGCAGGTCCTTTAAATTCTGCAGACAAAGAACAAAAAACAAGGCAAGGGCATCATTTATCAATGCATTGGATTCCCAAATAAATTACTGAAACAAGATTTCTATCAACACATTATGGGTGACAGAAAACCCTAAACCTTAAAATCATTTTCATTCAGCTTAAGCGCATGGGGGATGGGGGGTGCATGATGAATTTCCGGTTGCGTAAACCGACAAGATGCACCTCGGATCTGTTAGAACGAAATGTTTGGAGCTATTTCAGAGGAAAAGATGTGACAATGTGACATCACGCTGAGGGGAAATAAGCGGGAGCAGAGATATATTTAAGAAGAAAAAAAAAATCTACAGCTTCTATCCCTGAGCTCCGCTGACAAAATGTCTTTAGGTGGTGCGGATTATGGATTAATCTATAATAACTAGCGAAGGAGAAGAGAAAAGGAAGAGAAGAAACCCCTCCGAGTCGACACCACTGCGAGAAGCTCTGCCTCATCATCTAATGTTCCCGCTAATATTCCCAAATTATATCATTTAGACCTGTATCAGCGCCTGAGAATTAATCATCATTTTCCTGACACTGCCCGTCCCCCCCGAGTTCATTAAATAAACTATTTCTCCGGCTCTAATTTGTACAAGTTGCAGCCGTTTCTCTTTGGCCCGTCCGCCTGGCCCCGCTTTTTCTCTTAATAATCTGTTTATCCGTAAGTGTCACATTACGTTTGCAAAGCAGCTGGGTGGAGGTGGGGTTAGTGGTGGAGGAGGGGGACACCAGTGCCTTCTGCTTGTACGGAGGGGCTTCAGCGTGATTACCCGGACTCATATTTTGCCGCCGCCTCTATCTCTCCCTCTCTCAGACTCGTCAAATCCTTTTGATCTGAACTGTCTTCATAATCACTTCAAAAAGTCTTCCTGCGAGCGTGAGGGCTTTACAAATGGGCCTCCCTCTCCCTGAGTGGGTGCTGCTCGGGTTTCTTTCTACTCCTGGGCGTCTTTTTTCTGACCCAGCTTTCTTTTTCTGGGCAGTGTGAGGAACAGACCAAATACTGTCATAGACAATCTGAGAGGGGGGGGGGGGGGGGGGGGAACCTCCGTGTGTTGTTGAGACGTTACACAAAGCTGAGCAGAACGGTGAAGTGGAAAGGAAATGTTTTCAGAATGTTTATACAAATCAGAATGTGAGCTATAAAGCTTACCGTTCCCATGCTGAAACACGGGGGTGGCAGCATCATGCTGCGGGTAGGCTTATGATGTGTGATTTAAAAAAGAAATTTCTAACACAAGTCTTAAGTGGGTGACTGTAGTATAAATTTGTTTTCGCCACTCCTGAGTCAATTCTTTGTAGAACCAAAGCATGACACTGCCCCCCCCCCCCCCCCCGCCCCCCCTTGTTTCACTAAGGGAGTGGTTTATTCAGAGTGATGTTCAGTGTTTAAAAGGATCATTTAGGTGTCATCTGATCAAAGCACCGTCTTCCACATGTTTGCTGTGTCTTCTACATGTTTTGGGGCCAACAGCAAACAGGACTTTTTATGACTCTCTTTCAACGTTGGCTTTCCTCTTGCCATTTGTGGAATTCACAGATTCCCCCAGAATACACATATACAGTGTACATGTGTATTCTGTGTACATTGTACACCACAATTTTGGCTTCTCTCTTTAAAAAAAACATAATTTTCCTTTCGCTTCACAGTTAATTACTACTTTGTGTTACATAAAATCTGAGTAAAATATAGTAGTTTACGGAACCTAACAAAGATGTTCAGGATAGAAGTGTGCAACAGTTGCATTAAGTCCAGCTACTAAAGGTGGACGTGTTTATCTTGGAAAAAGTGAAAAGCGAGTTTTAACTTGCTGTTGATGAACAATTTGACAAAGATAAATTGTAATCTTCAGTAATTCTGAATAACATATTATCACTTTGGCCTTCTCAAAATATTTGCTCCACTGCCGGTGCAACCTAATCCTTTTCCTGGATGTAACAACAAGCTCTGTCAACTTTTATATTTTACTGCATCTGTGTGACCTACGCAATCTATGGCACCTTTGTCAAACAAAGAAACACATATGCCAGCTTTTCACACTGTCATATGTCCGCCACCCATTTAAAGGTACTCTTGCACTTTGACATGACACAGGCGTGTGAGTAAGAGAAAAGTTTTCATGTTCCATGCATTACACCAGTTACTTTAAGGTTTTGCAGTAAACGATAAACACAGACATCTTTAATAATCTATAGGTCCAAAACCTGATTTTCAGATGAGTTATTCCTATGCTTTAGTTGTACCCTAGATAGCCCAAAATAAAAATTAAAATCGCTGCAGCTTAAGCCAGCCTAGTGTGATGGAAAATTAGCATACTTACGCCAACATTAGCTTCTGAAAGCAAATCTCTACAACTAATCTTTGGAGAAGAATACAGTCAAATTACAGACATTTTTGGCAAGTTACACATGCCTCAGTGTTGTTGATTAGAATAAACCTTTATACACTCCAGCCTAAGCCAACCAAGGATGTTGGAAAATTAGCATGCTAACACTAGCATTAACTATCCAGTCTTCCACAGCTAATCATTATGGGATTCAGGGAATGCTGAGGCGATCTAAAAATATTTTAGCTTCAAGATCAGAGCAATATAGACAGCAGCGGTAAAAAATAAAAAAAATAAAAAAGATAAATGGTCTGTACCTATATAGCGCTTTATAAAGTCTGGGGACTCCAAAGCGCTTCATACTACATTCTGTCATTCACCCATTAACACACTGACGGTGGTAATCTATATTGTAGCCACAACTTCCTTGGGGCAGACTGAGAGAAGAGCGGCTGCCATACAATCGCTGGAACCAGGCCCTCTGACCACTGACTGCAGGCAAGCCGGGTGAAATGTCTTGCTCAAGGACACAACGACTGAGACGGAAGGAGTGAAAGTTTGAACCGGCAACCCAAAGGTTACAGGACAAACCCCCATTTCCTGTCCCACTGTCATTTGGACAGTAATGCACTGCAGCCCAATTTAGTATGTTGGAAAATCAATTTGCAAATACTTATGTTAACATGTTAAAGGTAACTTCTATAATTATTTATTAGTAAAATATCCTAATAAATTATTAGGATTTTTCTAGCAAGTTAGAAATGCTTAACCTATAGCTTCACACTAAACTGGTTAAAATGAAACCCTTACAGTATTTTGTTCTTAATACACTGTAATAATGCATTGGCGTGTGAGCCTATCTCACATGGCGGAAAGTTATCCACAGTGAGTTATCATTGGCAAAATGTAAAATTGAATTATTGTAATCTAAATTGTTTGTAAAATGTAAACTGCTCTAAGCATCATTGTGCTTTTAAGTGCTTTTTGCATTAAACGTTGATACAGCCGCACTGTTTGCTTGCATGACTGGATACAGTGAGTTCTGGTAAAATTAGGTTTGATGTTAGTTGCATATTTCCAACCAAACATAATCCAAAAATTGCATTCTGGTGTCTATTTTATTCATTTTGCTGAAGTCTAACCCACTGTGCACATTACTTAGGTGATGTCATTAGCCCAGTAGCATTCCTGTGTAACGATCAGCTCTGGCTGGGAGGCTATGAGCAGCCAACCGGCCTCAGAGTGCACGCAGGTGAAGACAACCAAGGTGGCACTGCAGAATGTGACATAATGAAGCGCGGCTATGAAATTCTATCTGCGTGGGTGCGCGTAGCCATACAATTACGCCACGGTTTACAACCATCTCCCTGCCTCTCTTGTCTCTACCTGCTCCGTTCTGCTCAGATTTACTGGCTGTTACTGCCTCATGGATTTGAGGTCGTCACAGGCATATGTTATATGCGCGGCTTATTTATGATGAAGGTTTGTAGTAAAGCTGTATGACTTGCCTGTGTGGGCCAGTTTGTATCTTGCCGTGGATCAAGAAAGAGGGTTCAAATGAAATAGACAATGCTGGCCTTTCAGTATATTTTAATATCCTGCTGCTCTTGGCCCTGAGACTAGTATCCCCCTCCCAAGTGTTACACTGTGTGTACTGGATGGATGGATGGAGGTGGGAGCAGGATCTGTGGCAGTGTGGGGAGGTGAGGAGGTGCACCCCTACCCCCTTCTCGCTCCGCCGCTTCAACAATAGCATTTGCATATTTTTATGCTCCGTCTTTCCTCTTGCCTCTCTCTCAAAGAAAAACAGCCCGGAGCGTGAATACTCCAGCAGCAGCAGCAAGCGTGCGGAGGGAAAAACGGAAGCCGAAGAGACTGTGTGTCCGCTTTTGCTTGGGGAGGTCACACACGCGCACACATTCAGGCTCATTTACACAGACGGCCCTTACCCCCAGAGGTTCTGCATCAGAGGGAGTCAGGAGGACGGGGAACCAAAGTTTAGTGTTTATTAGGCCTCCTGAAAGAGAAAGAAACAAAGGAAAAGGCCGAAATTGCAATAATTACTATGGTTAAATATCATTCACATTGCTGCCAAACTTCATATGGCTTGTCCGAACCACTTAAAGAATATTTCTGATTTTATTTAACAGTTACAATGTATGTTCTCTGATGTGACCATTCATTTCTATATTAGCAATTCAAGTTAAGGTTTTACATTTGGTCCTAAAAACAGGATCTTACTGTATTATTGACGAAACTGTAACTTTGATTTTTAATTATTTTGTTTTGTTTTGATCAACTTCCCTCAATTTGTATAATTAATACTTATCTTTGGTGGTGGTGGTGGGGGGGGGTTAAAAGCTATGTTCTTCAAGCATGATTAAAGAACTCCTGTTCTCTGATTGGTCAATTATAGGATTGTGTTGCATCATTACTGAGGCTTACTGCAAACACCTCATTTATTTCCAAAGGTAATAACATTAGTAGCTTTTAAATTATGAATTTCATGTAAGAGAAAAAAAAGTTTAAGAGAAAGGTAGTCCATAGATCACCAGTCATATTTGGATTGTAACATATTTCAAGCAAAGTATTTTAGGGACACCATTATTTTTTGTTTACTTTTTAAATTACTGCATACCATTAGACACGTGGCTCATACTTGCTAAGAAAACAATGGTTATTTTTCTTCTAAGTTTGTTTGAGTAATTTATGCAAGATTATAATCCTTATTTCAGTTTATACACAAGAAGGCCAGTTTTCTGTACTGCTTTATTTCTAAGTATGTTGCTATCACACAGTATTGAAATTTAGCTCAGACAAAACATCTCCTTCATATTCATTAACCTAGTTTGATAACAGACTGCTGACAGTCTATTGTTTGATGTTTTCAATTACCTATACATCACAAAGTTACCGTTGTTAACACCTAGCATTTTTATCTGCTGTTCATATATCTATGGAAAATAAATAATGTTGTGCTTAATTTTTTTACCGAGATGCAGGATCTTTGTATTATTTAAAAAGTTTGATTTAAGGTAAACCAAAAAAATTTGCACTTTAGAATTAGCATGCTAATTTTCCATCTATAGGTTTAGCCTGCTAGTTTAGCATGGTGTTAGCATGCTAATTTTCTAATTATAGCTGTAGCATGCTAATTATCCAAACACAGTCTTGACATACAAATCTCATAACCACAGTGATGACATGCTAATTTTCCATCCATAGGTTTAGCTTGCTAATTTAGCATGGTGTTAACGTGCTAATTTTCTAACCATATACGTAGCATGCTAATTATCCATACCTGGCGTGCAACTCTTCCAAAACACAGTGATAGCAATTTCCTATGACAGAGCTAGCATTCTATTTGACTTGCTAGTGTATCTTGCATTTTTCGGTATGTAATATTTAGCATTTTGCCTATTTGTATTTTTTTTAACAATTTTTCAAACATTTGTCCCTTAAAAGAATTCCCTCTCGTTTTGAGATTATGAAGTCGTAATACAGTAAGCTCAACGTACTTTGTAAATTTGTTGCTCTTGAGAATGTGAGAATGTGTTAAAGATACTATAGCTCAAAATGAGGCTAAAAGAAGTGCTTTTTATATATTTTGTGACAAAAATAGCTTTATTTGTAGTGTGATTATCATAATGAGCAACATAGCGCACACGTATGATGTTTAAGATGAAGCGTAATCAATAGTGTTCAACTAGAAAACACACATCTTAGCATCAGTTTGTCACAGATTTGACACAATCTCCTGTTGCTACACTTTTGTCTGTATGAAAATCTCAAAGAGAAATACTGAGAGAAAGGAGCAGCATTACGTAACTGTATCATTCTGAGATGCTGACAAAGCAACGAGGCGCGTGTTAGTCATTGTTAGGAAGGGGGGATTTGTTTGTGGACTAATCCAGAAGGGCCTTAGACGATCACAGCCGTGGAAAACCGCAGAGGACTGAATTCAAAACCAGCCATAACTGCAGAGAATGCTTCCCTAAGCTTACACCTCCACCATGAAGGTTACACTCAGAGGATAACTAGATGCACAGCAGAGCTGCATGTAATTTCATTTTACATGACACCCTGCGTTATATAAAGTTCAGGCAGACAAAGGAGGCGTCCCTGTGGAGGACCATGATTTGGTTTTTGAGGCTTTAGTTTGAGGCAATATGAAAAGCAGCATGTGTGTTGCCAGATGTAGCGATGAAGAGTTGTTTTTTGTCCCAAACTGACGACACCGGATGTGTTAAATCTGACACCACCTTCCACATGGTGCGAAAGGTGCACCTGCACAATGTGAAAAGGATCTATATCAGGACAGAAAACCTGCTCAACGTCTCCGACGTGCTCGTCCAGTGGGATTCTCAAACAGAGAAGCACACATTCAGTGCACATGTTCACCGGCACCAACAGCCGAGGAGCCAAAAGTCGAGCGGGGTATTTAACTAGACAGTACATGCTGAGGCAATTCTCCTACAACAAAGTTCTATTGTACTCAAGTTCTGAGCTTCATTGTTTGATTCTCCTCTAACTGCTGCTCGTTCATAGAAGCCAAAGATGCCCTTGAAATAAAAAAATATGCCAAAAAGAGGTTTGCAGAAAAACTCTGACTTCCCCAAAAGCCTCAGCAGCTCAGCACAATACTGTAGTTTGTGGTCCAAGCTAACTCCTGCTAATGAGTAATGTCTGTGGGGCGTGACCTCAGAGGGGTCGGCGGACAGCGTGCGATCTCCTGAAAGCTGCTTTTGTGGCGCCGATGGCTCGAATGCTCACCCCAGTTCTGGACAAAGGCAGGCAGGAGGAGATGGTGCACGGGCAAACCAAATCAAAAAGGGTGGAGGGGCTTAGCAGCAGCTCTATGAAGCTGCCAGGAGAAGGTGTTTATGGAAGTGTGATCGGACCGACTCATATCAGGCTTTGGAAGTTGTAACATTCGTAACATTTCCCGAAATCCTGTCTGGTGTCTCTACTGGAGACTTTCAAACTCATATGTTAAAAGGTTGTGGAGGTCATTTGTGACTTTAAACAAATTAAGTTAAAGATTAAAAGATTTTTTATGTAAGTAGAACAAAGATGTATTTCTAAGCCTTAGAATTTCTGTAAAAAAAAAAAAAAAAATCTCTTCTCTTCAAAGTTTGGGACAATGCATGATCCACTTCTGGCACAACTGCTGAAGAGTTTACGTATTAAAAAATGTATAATTGCTGCTCCCAATAAGCCTGAACCACATGAATAGATCCCCATGATGCACACAGAAAAAAGTCAGTATTATTTTTGCTAACTATCATTAGCCACAATAAACTTTCCCTGAGACACAGATTAATCAGGTGAAAATCCTCCAAAATTAGTCTGCTTAATATTTTGTTAGAAATGAAATATTTCACCTGGAAACTCAGTTTTTTTGATGAATTAAAGGAACATGTAAATCAAACGATTCAACTCTAAATATGTCAATTTTATGTCGTTAAATTAGAAACATTTAAAAAATGTTGTTCACATTGGGCCTTGTCGTTATTTTTCATCAACCTAACCATGTGCATATTTCGACTGAACTAAACAAGAACCTTTCTTCCAAAACCCACCGATGTTCTCATTCAACAATGTCAATATTTTTTTCAAAAACTTTCCTAAATCTCCTGTAACCATGTCATTATTTTCCGTCAGCCTCATCTTTCTATGATTACTTTGTAAAATAATCTCTGCAGTACAAGACTGCTTTGCCTCAATACAAGAAATCTGCATATCTGTGTTTTAGTTTATGCTAATTCAACCTTACGTCCGTTAGCTTTTCTGGACCCATCTTGTTTTTTTTTTGTGGTCTCAGAACAACAAAACAAAGGAAGCAGAGGTTTTGCGCTGTTTTACAAGCTCTATACTAAAACTCAAATCAAAGTCACTCAATGTTTTACACCAATCTCGCTGATTCAAACTTGAAGCCTCAATGTTTTTTGAGCACCATGGCCTGTAGATGTTCGCTAAATTGGCCATTGTTAGCTGTAACTCATCTTAGGTGACCTTATACCCAAACAGTGATGGTTGCATATTGGGGAAAAATGAAACCTGCTGTATGAAAACAGCTCCAGATCTACTTTAATCTGGGGAAATGACTGTAGGATGCTGCACGTAAACCCATAATCAGCTGTTTATAGCTACAGCAGCCCAGCTTAATGCCTCCAACATGGCCGACAGAGGGTAAATTACATCACCTAAATGAATGCCCTCTGTTTCACATCATCCAGCTGAATGTTTCCAGTTTACCCAGACTGGGTGTGTTACTGCGCAGGGAGCCGTAAGCTAAGGCAGAACAGGGAGAGGAGGGAGGGCCATCCAGAGGAAGATGCATGTTAACCCATTTCCAAACAAATGGGCCAGGGTGCACGACGTCGCGGAGAGGTGCCATAAGCATCCGCCATGCATAATGACGGCATGAATCAAGACTTCCCCGGCTGCCGAACGTGACCGCACAAGCTCGTGCGTGAATAGGACACGTCAGCCATTTATGTCATCAACAACAGTGGCAGACCCCAACAGTAATTATTGTTGCAGACGAATTAATGCCGGGGCGACTCAGCCGCGTTTTGTTTAGATGCAGATGCAGCCCGAAACAAAATGTTGGAGCAGGGTGTCAAGTACAGCTTTTCTGTTACATTTTAGGTTTTCAAAAAAACAGTTCAGAGGGTTGAACTCTAACATTTTAGGGCGTTAGTTATTCGGGAGCTTTATAAGCTGACCTGCGTCCATATTGTGGGAATTAAATTAAGCAACAGTGGAAATAAGGTTTTTCTCATTTTGAAATGGCAATGATAGCTGAGCAAAACTAAATGAAGCTAATGGGGAACATAGGTGGTCAAAAGGGCAAGGAGGGGGGGTGGATTGTTTGGGTTGGTTCATGAAAACCATAACCAAAACCTTATGCAAATGTATAACAAAATGCATTTTTAAATGCACCGGCACACCAAATGGGAGACAAAATGTAAAACTGGGTGTAAAGTTTCCTGCGATACTTAACCTCAGACCCTTCTGTCATCCTGTTCGTAACACCAGTGAAACTTCAAATATGTTTACACATAAAAGGAAAAATGAAACATAAAGCTAAAAAACAGAAGGTAACCTTGCTTAAAGATTCCGTGGCGTCACCAAAGGGTCTTCATTGTAGCACAGACTCCACCCACCCTCCCAAAATAAGAAATCAGCCCATGAAGCAAGTACGCAAAGTTTCATTTCACGAGTAATCATTGCTTTGGCAGCTTCAACTGCCAAGCAATTATCAATCGAATCCTGTCTTTAAATTTAAAGGTAATTTCCCATAGCTTTAGTATAAAGTATAAATAACTGCAATCAATGCTGAACTGCTTCAACTAAAGGACGTCTAATTTTACCTGTGTACATCCAGAGCTAAACCAGGTCCCCTAACTGATTGCTATGATGTGGAATGTTTGCAAGTTCTTCCATATAGGCGAAACAGACCCTAAACACCTGATGTTGTCTTTGAGGCGCAGCCTCAACAACAGGCTTGTTATTCACTCTGATTGCTGAGTTTCCAACCTGCTCAGGTCCCATTAGAGCTGCATATTTTCTGCTCATTTGCTGAGCATCACGGATCATCAGCTGGATGCTGCAAGCTTCCCGTACGTACAAGCATTCTGTTTGCTCCGCTCTACAAGTGGAAGATCTTTTTCAACAAAAACATGCACGCACCTCTGCGTGTTGGGCACCATGCGGCACGCGGGGCTTCACCCCAAGAGGCCTGGCTCTGAGTCAGGGACCCCACCCGCTACCATGCGTGGTAGCAACGGTATGCAAACAAATAAATGTGTTTGAGGGGCTGCGCTGTAGCTCCACAGAGATGCAACAGGGCCATCATTTATCCCTGATTGGGACCACTACAATGTGGAGCCCATAAAGACCCACAGATGACATTTCCTCCCCGTTTCCCTCATAAATATCAAAAGCGAGGCCACAAAAACAAGGCGCAGGGAAAAATTACAGCCCTATTATTGTATTTGCATTACCTGTAATAGTCGACGTATTGGTTGCTGTATTTATTGCCTTATGAGGACCAGCATGGCTGTAAACACTCGCTGATTTATTAGCCTAGCAGGATTTGCCCGAACATCACATATAATGACTTAGAAAATGGTGCAACGGGATCTTTTTTTTTATTCTTTTTTGCTCGTGGGTTTTCCGGAGGATTGACCAGACTTAGCAGGCAGCTTTGGTGTTGGAGGTTGACTGCTTCCATCGCAGATGGAGGATCTCAAGGGTGTTTTTTTTTTTTTGTTTCCTGGCTCAGACCCAGATTTGGACTTGTGTTTGTACAGCGCTTCGTCCAGAGTCACTTCCCTCAGTTAGCTGCTGTTACTCTTGTTTTCCCCTGAACTCGAGCACCTGATTCCATCTAATTGCGGTGCCACCTCCCCTGGTCTTCCACAAAGTTAGTTAGCACTGGAACCGTTAAGTTGGTTAAACGAGCAGCAAAAAAAAAAAAAAAAAAACAAGCAATGAGAGAAGGGTTTACCCAAGGTGCACTTGTTCTTCTGTTATCCAATTTTACTGGGATTTGGAATGATTTGCGCCTTGCTCCCCGAGGGAAATAAATACTTTGATTAATGTAATCCCGGGCAGGAGAGATGCCACAAACCCCCTCTTCCCCCCTTTCTCTTTATCCTCAGGGACCGCCACTGTTCAACAAACAAAAACAAGAGGGGGAAGAAAGCAAAGACTCTGCGGAGACAAGCAAACCAACAACTGGACGGGTGCAGATTTGATTTGCGGCGGATTTGCTTTATTTATTAATTACTCTGCTTAATACACAGTATCAGTCTTGATTAGCATGTGTAATGCAGTCTAACAGGACATTTAAAAATGCCAGCGTGTCCATGCAGCAATTTGCATAAACAATAAAAGTGTGGCTCATTTTAATGTTTCTCCTGTAAGGTGGGAGGAGGTGCAGGCAGTTGTTATGCCCCTGCCCCCCCCCCCCCCCCACAAACCCCCCATCCCCACTTCCCCCAGTGAACGATACATAGACGGGGAGGCTGCAGACACACAAAGCACTGCTTCATACAAACACACTTTTCTCCTCTGACTCAGAAAGCTGCTCTCCAGTCTATCTTTCCCGATCTGTCGCCCGTCACTCACCTCCTCACCAGCCGGCACAAGTGGCTTCCTTCCCCCCCCCCCCCTTTTTTTTTTTTATCTGTTTGTGTGTGACTTTGCGTGCGCTGCCTCCATTGAGACATTTCAAACTATCCTCAGTGCCGTTTAATTTAAAACCACGCCTCGCATTTCTCCTGGGCATGGATGCCATAATAACTGTGGGCTTTTAATTTGAGCAGCTCTTTTTTTCCAGGGAGCGCACCGCCACTTCACATATTTCGGAAAACAATTATTGGGTGCCCAACTTCATAATTTACTCTGGGTTTTTTCTACGAGTCCCCCTGCCAGCTGTCAAGCATAGTGGCAGCATCATGCTGAAGTAGGCTACATGGGTACATACGTGAGCAGAGGTGAGAGTCGCTACTGGTGCTCGAGTAAGGATTCTAAAAAAATAAGAATCGGTGGTAATTGTGCGAAAAAACAGTCATGGTGGCGGTATCATATTGTGGGACTGGTGCACCTACATGAGGATGGGGTGGCTGTACTTGAATAGTGATTATTAAAAACAAAAACTGGGTGTAAAAGTTTGAACTTAATGCTTTTTCTTTCTAAAGAACGTCTCAAGCGTCCAGCATAGTGGCACCATCATGGCGTACAACTGGTGCACATATGCATGTGTAAGGGAGAGTTGTCACAGCTGCTCAAATAAGTACTTTAAAACAACAGTTTCATTTCACCACATAGTTTTGGTTAAGTGTTAGATGCAGTATGATCCTGCAGGAGTAGTGCACATATATGTTGGAAGGAGGGCTGATTAAAAGAAGCAACAACTGAGAGGATAAGTTTGAATTTATTGTGGCTTTCATCCAAAGAAGACTCTACCAACTGTCAAACATGGTGGCAGCATCATGCTGTGGGACTGCATTTGTAGGGGGATGTTTTTTATACTGGTGCTCACATCAAATTAAACATAAAAAGCCACATGGCTGGTCTCAGTCAGACTATGTGACTATCAAATCTCACCTAATGGGACCATGAAAGGAAATGGAAGATGCACACTTTCGTTTAATTTCACAACACGCTTTAGGGGAGTGGACACCGTTTTGGTCATATAATGCATCACAGCTATTTGTTCATTCGTTTAAAAATTATCTACGCTGGAAAACACACCTTTTTTTTGGTTTATGGATGAATTTATCCCACTCCTGACTTGATGCTAGATATTTCATTCAGTTTAATTAAGAGTAGTGCTAATTTATTACAAATGTGATTTTAATGTACTTGCTGAACATTAACTGGACTTTTATCTCCAGGTGCCCTATAGCCATATAATCTGTTATTTATTTATTATTCACTAAATTTAGCAACTTTTGCATCATTTAAACTATTACTCAATATAATAATATGGATAAATTTTTGACTAACGTATATATATATATATATATATATATATATATATATATATATATATATATATATATATATATATATATATATATATATATATATATATATATATATATATATATATATATATATATATATATATATATATATATATATATATATATATATATATATATTGCTTTATTTTAGCAATTGGTTTTGCTTGATATGGTGTTGAGCCCCTGCCTCTTTAAAGTCTTGTACGGCCCTGCTGGTGCATTGCAAAATGTGGAGGACTCCCTCCGAATTCTTTAACTTTACTTCCATTTCACAACTGATGTCCAGCCAGAATTATGCCAGGAGGTCGATGCATGATATTGATGAGAGAAAATCCTCAATAAATCCCAACTAGTGCAAGCAGTTGTTAGGATATAAACTTGAACTTGGGAACGCCAAACATCTCATCGTCCCCTGCACATCAGAGCATCTACAAGCTGCAGGCCTTCGTCCAGGGCAATTACTAAATATGTCTTTCTCCATGAAGGATATTAATAATAAAAAGCCTGTCTGGATGAGGAGGAGATTCCCATTCATGTCTGAAAGTGACGGCATGCTTGAAGACCATTTAATTAATGGTATATATTATCATGTAAGTGCTGCAAGTTCGGCTTTAAATCAGCGTTTGGGCCTGACACCCTCAACGTATGTCGGATTATAGCGAGCTGGACCGTGCAGAGGGGGATTTATAAAGAGGGGGTGCAAATAAATTATGTAGCCCACAGGCAACTTTAAGTGTGCCATAATTAAAAAGCGGCGGGAATTGCATCAATTTAATGCGAATATGCGGCGGCAAGCCGCAGAAGTGTCTGAAATTTACGGCCCAAAATCAGCTTTTACAGAGAGGAGACAATAGATTAATGCACGCTAATTGATTTCCCCTTAATTCGCTGTAGCTGAAGTGCAACAGCCCTATATTAAAAAAAAATAAAAATCCCTCATTTTGTCAATCTCTCGCCTTTTGCATGAGATGCTTTCTGGTGATCCTGAAGCAGCTCTGCTCCCGCAGGAGCAATGAGAGACAACTGCAACCGGCAAACTCCCGCGATGATTCGGGAATCCCTGCAGCTCTCATTTGCGAAGAATTCCCAAAAGTCGTCGCTCCGCCATATGTTTGCACAAAATCCCAGCCTGGCTCAGACTTACTGATGCTGCGCATGGAGGCCGGCCTAGAACCAGGCCTGAAGAGCCAGTGTTGCAAATCTGGTGCGCAGGCGCACGTAGTGCGCCAAAATCACACATTTCACCAGTTATCCTACAGCAGAATTAAATTAATTGAATAATTAAATAAATATATAAATAAATATTTGTCTCATAATCTTAATTAGACAACTAGTGCGTCGACAGCTAATGTTTGCTCCACTAAAACCTGAATAATCTAAATTGTGGACCAAAAAGAGGGGTTATAACATGTGCATCAGATCAAAGGCGTTCTTTAAACTAGACAAAATACACAAAAAGCTATAAGGTACCACCTGCTTTTTGTCTTGATTTTATCATTTTTATTTTAAAATGACAAATAAATCGCAAATTCTGGGATAAAATTGGCACATTTTTAGCGCAAACCTGCATCACAAACGGAAGGCATTTGCATCATGAATGAGCGCGCCACCTGGCGGATTCCGTGACTAAATCATGTTCACAAGAAAAATAAATAAAACGGAAAGGAGCTAAATTAAAAAAAAGCAACATAATACAAAGAAAGACTAAATAAAGAAGACGAACAGGAAGATGAGCTTCCTTCAGGTGCGGACAGAAACTAAAATGGTCAGGGGCTCCGCACTTAGAAGAAATGTGGATTTAATTTATATTAATCCAGGTTTGGGACACATGAGAATAAAAAAAATGTTGTTTTCCCTGGAGGTTGGGCAGAAAAGTTCTCCGAACCCCCCACACAACTCGTTTTTCTTCTCGACTCCAGTGCACAAACATACAGCTTAATGCGGCCAGTGTTCCCGTCTTTTATTGGCCTCACCATGGCGACGAGGCGCGGGGCTCAGAAATGCAGCTCCCCACCATCGCCATCAGCGCCTTGGAAGGAGGGAACCCCAGTGAAAAACGGAACATTCCACAAAGTTCCGAAGCTCTGACGGGAAGCAGCTCTAGGTCTCGGTGGATTCTCGTCCTCTGTGCGCATGCATGTGGGGATTTGCGGCATAAACTTTAAGCAAACTTTGCAGCAGCCCGATCGATTTGCGTTAAACGATTTCATATCGCCACTGCCTTAATGCGCCTCTCTGCACGATCCAGCCGAGGGGGTCTCCCTTCTCTCACACTTTCCCCTCTCTCCCTTTTTTTTTTCCTCCAACGTGCTGCTTAAAATGTGATTGATCGCAATTTTCTCCGGGGAGGACATTCACCACAAAACATCGCAGCTCCTCCAGCTCCTCGGCGAGTCTGCGTTTTTTTTGCGCAAAAAGGCGCACAGGGGGGTTAGTAATAGGGAATCGGGTTAAAAACCTGCTAATTGAGAAGGATAATTTCGTCCCAGACTGGCGCAGAAAATGGTTGAAATGTCGCGTTAAAGACGACCAAATGCGCAATGAAACACGCCGAAAAACTGGGAGAAGCCTGAAGGGGAATAAAAGGAAATCCGCAGAGATAATTGTTGACTTACCTTGCGTCCAAGAATGAAGGAAATAGCTTCAGTTTGTTCCCACGGAGCGTGTAAATGGTTATCTCCCTTCCCCGCGACTCGCTGCTCCCTGAGTTTTCTTTCCTCTGCCTCGACTGAGCAGGAGCGCTCCTCGGCTCCCGCTATTATTTTCACTAAAATATATGAAAATTTATGCAAATGAAAATCAGCACTAACTGTTCGTCTCTTGTTATACTTGGGGATGATTTTTTTTCCCCTTCTCCCCCCTCTCCCCCTTCTTTTTCCCCTTTTGCATACAAAATAAATGAACTCCCCCAGCATGAAACTTGGAGACCCTTTTTTTCTTTTTTATATACGTAATAAGCAAATAAATAATGAATAAACACATCATATATCAGAGAGGAGTCTGTGCGCTGGGTTCTGGGGAATATTTCCTAGAATGGCTTTTGACTCGCCTTTTATGGATGTTGTACATCCTTTTTTTCAGAGATTTCAGAGCTTCTCTGGTACATTTTGTCAGAAACCCTCACTGTATGTCAATGCATAGAGGAGGGGCCCCATAGCTTCAAGGCTTCAGTTGTCATGGAATAGGACATTATTTTTCAATAAAACTAAGGAGATTTAAAAAATACCTCTATATGTGATCTCACTTTTGAGGAGAATTTAGTGTAACTTTAAACCGAAGGTCTTACTGTACATAACTGAATGTAAAGAGGGGCCCCATAGTAATTAACTCATGGGACCCCTTCTTAAGATAAAATTCATTGTGAACAGTCAAATAAAAAAACATTACTCTAACACCCTAAAATTGTTGTTAGCAAATTTAGCATTAAATTGGACAGAATCATGGCTTCAATCCCTGTTAGAAAAGTTAAAGGGAGTTTGGGTGGGGGGGGGGGGTCATCATAGACGCATGGCTCCAACAGTGCAAATCTTGCATGACCATTCAATGTCCATGGCCATCTAATTAGGCAATATGTGGATGTGGTATGACATCTATTACTTCTAAAACAACTGTACTAAACTTAAAAGTGAAAGCTGGAAAAATAGCATTGAACATATAAACTTGGTCTCACCTTTTTAGTGGAGTTTGCTGTCAAATTAAACAGAAACAGAAAACAAATGCTGCTAAATATAAGGAGGGACCCCATAGCTTCAGTATTTCAACCCCTTGAGCAATGAGCAAGTCTTCTATGAATAGATATGGGAAAGATACTCGTGTAAATGACTAAAATGTTGGTTAAAAGGTTAAAAAAAGACATATAAAAGTGGTTCCCAAGCAAATCCTCTCCATATTGCTTTATAAGAAGATGGGCCCCATTATGGTTTCTACACACCTCAGGTGTTTGGTAAAAGAAAATCCTCTATAGATATGAATTATGAAAATCAGGGGCCCTGGATACCTAAAGTGCTGGAATCTACCGCTGCATACTTTTTTTTTAAACAGACAAAACATGATAGCTTTCATCTTAAAACTGAAATTATACATTGGGCATACTGATAAACATAGTGAGGGACCCATACAGCTTCATGAACATAGACCCTCTGCGCATACTTTAGTTAGAAAAGGCAGTGTTGTCTGCGTCTAAACAAAAATGATTGGTTAAAAGTTCAAAACTGAAACTGTGAAAAAAAATGTCTGAATTTCACCTCTTTTGGATTTTAAGCTAAATTTAGACAGAAACATTCAATATATTACAATAAAGAGCTATGGGGCCCCATAGTTTCATGGCTTCAATACCAAACCACCCACCCTGCCTCCCCCATTTTCTGGACTTCATGTTAAATAGTGATAGAACCCCTGATTTAAAGATTATGATGGTATGAAGGGCCCCATGTGGTTTGTTTTAGCGATTCTGGGGTATATTTAGGTACCCTAAATAAATACAGGAAGGGCCCCCATAGAGATTGATGGCCTTAATACACCAGAGCCTGGTATCAATAAATATTCATGGAAAAGACAGTTTTGTGTTCTATGCCTAAACAATGTGTTATTGTTAAAAATTTAGGTTACATTTCCACATAAATTCTCAATCTATGTTAATAAATAGAGGAGGGGTGGCAATTGTTTTATGAATTCAATCCCACCCAAGCAAATATGAGCTTAATGGCCCAAGAAAAGATGACATGACCTTCAACAAGACTACAAGAAAGCGTGGTTGAACGCGAACAATAAAAAGATGTCTAAATGTGGCATCTAAAATTTTCAGGTCAGCCCTGAAGGAAATGTTCACTGTATATGAAAGGAGGGGTCACCTGAGTTCACAGCTTCATCGCCATTATATAAAAAAAAATCTGCATTGAATACATTTTGAAATTGTCGTTGAAAGTGAACAGTGAACGACTTCTACACAGTCTCTCGTGAAAACCTTTCAGGTGAGATTTAGGATGAATATTGACAGCATTTATTTAGGAAATGATGATGAATAGACAGAAAAGAGAACGCTTTCACCTGTCTAAACAACAGTCTCTCATCCCCATGAAACCTGATGAGACGGTAAGTTGTAAAAACACTTTAGGGTGAATTTAGATGCACTGTACATAAGGGGCCCCATAAGGCTTCATGAGTTTGATCCTGTTAAGCAAATTTTTCTTAAAGAAAATAGGAAGCAGAATGTTGTCGCTGTCTAAACAAAGTATTGTGGCTGAAAGCAAATACTGTGTCTAAACCCAGCTGTAAAGTGGTTTGGTTGATCTCATGGGATAACCGAGGGTAACCTTCTTTGTTTCGGCTAATTTAATTTGTACAAAGAAAAGTGTCGGACTTTTACTATACTTTTCAGGCTATACAAACAAAATGACTGGCATATTGATAGAATGTCCACTTATTTGGGATGGAAAAGGTGTGTGTGTGTGTGTGGGGGGGGGGGGGTCCACCAGACTCTGTGCTTTAGACCTATGGAGACCTACAGGGATGAGGAGGTGGGACATAGTGAGGTTTTGCCCCTAAATCCCATTTGGAAGACAGTAACTATATAATGTTTTAGGGCTGGGGGGGGGGGGTCAGCAGTTAGTGTGTGGTCATCTTTAGCTGCATCTCTGGAGATTTTCAAGCCTCACCTCAGCGCCCTAACCCCCGCAATACTTTTTTTATACCTCCTCGGGTGAGCGCTCAATTTTCCCTTGTTTTGGTTGCCACTTTCTTTCTCCATCACCGCTGCGCATGCTGGTCCCCCTGCGTGGAAGCGCTCCCGCAACCTTTGCGTTAACTCCTCGTGCGCCAAACGAGTCTGGTACTTCTAATATGGACCTTTACACCGCTTTACTGTGATTTTTGGCTACACAATGCTGCCTGTAAGGAGACTTAGAGGGATTAAAGCAGAATTCTGTAGCAAATGGACAACATGTTTCATGTAATTTATAATTGTGTCCAGAAAAATGACAAATGACAGTGTGGGTATTTATTTTTGTTTGTCTGTTTTTTTAATGGACATAAAAAGCACATTTTCTCGCATCCTCATAGCTGTTTGTCTCTGCTCTATTTACTATCAAGTTGTGCTCCCCGTTTTGTGTGGACCTGCAATTAAAAACCAGCCAATCGGAAAAGCCGGAAGGAGGTTCTCCGTGCGCCCCGGAGACCTGCCAATCACGCCCCGGGTAACCAATCAATGAGCACGCACGGGGTAAACACGGCGTCCTGAGGGCTGCGAGGACGGGGGCGGGTGGAGGGGGGGGGGGGTGAGGGTGGCGGTGGTGGGAGGAGGCCTGTCAGAAAGAGAGAGAGGGAGAGAGAGAGGGAGAAAGAAAGAGGAGGAGAGAGAGGCAGCGAATGAGAGGAGAGGCTCCCAGGCAGCGCCACGCCACTGTTCCGACTGGATTGTACTTGAACGGGAGTTCGCGGTTTGGCAGGTTTATACACATCAAAACAGAACAAAGAGACGGTGCTATAAAAGAAGAGAGGGAGAGAGGAGCGAATAGAATAAAAGCGACTTGAATTACAAAAGAAGTGAGGACGCTCCGGTTTTCCACATCCAAAGCTGGACGTAAAACTGGGAGAATTTTGGGAAGCCTTTCTTTTTTTTTTTTTTTTTGCTTGTTTGTTTGTTTGTTTTTTTCTTTCTGAAAGTTTGTTTGGGACGCTTCCGATTTGAATTTTAATGTCCGCGATCTCAGCGCGAAACTTTCGCCCACGGACTGCACATGGTTTCAAAGGGCTTTCAAAGGAGCTGGGATATCTTTCCACGTCGTCCACGCTGGAGAGTCTCAGCTAGAATGTTGTAGATACACGCGGATTTGTTCCAGCCGCTTCTCTGCGTCTTTACGCGCATCCTTCAAAAAAATAGAAGAAGAAGAAACTGCACAGACTTTTAAAAGGCTGAATAATTCATGAGATACGATTTGCCTGCTGGAAAGAAGTGACTGTAAAAAAAGGGAGGGGGGTTATCCACAAACATATTCATAAGGGTTGACGGGATGGCCACCGCCGCTTCCAATCCTTATCTGCCCAGCAATAGCATCTTATCGTCCGGCTCCATCGTGCACTCTGACTCCGGGGGTGGCGGCATGCAGCCCGGCAGCGCCGCGGTTACCTCCGGGTCTGGGGGTTACAGGGGAGACCCCACGGTCAAGATGGTGCAGAGTGACTTTATGCAAGGCGCCATGGCAGCGAGCAACGGGGGGCACATGCTGAGCCATGCCCACCAGTGGGTGACGTCCCTGCCGCACGCCGCGGCCGCCGCCGCCGCAGCCGCCGTGGCCGCAGCCGAGGCCGGCTCGCCCTGGTCGTCCAGTCCCGTCGGCATGACGGGCAGCCCGCAGCAGCAGGACGTGAAGAGCTCCGCCAGAGACGATCTGCACACGGGCACCGCGCTGCACCACAGGCCGCCCCACTTAGCCCCGCACCACACGCACGCCGGGGCGTGGGGGAGCACCACGGCGGCGCACATCAACTCCATCTCCGGGGGGCAGCAGCAGCAGCAGCAGTCGCTCATCTACTCGCAGCCGGGGGGCTTCACCGTCAACGGCATGCTGAGCCCCGGCAGCCAGAGCCTGGTGCACCCCGGCCTGGTGAGGGGGGACACCCCGGATCTGGAGCACGGCAGCCACCACCATCACCACCACCACCAGCACCCGCACCACCAGCACCACGCCGCCGTCAACAGCCACGACCCGCACTCGGACGACGACACGCCGACCTCGGACGACCTGGAGCAGTTCGCCAAGCAGTTCAAGCAGCGGCGGATCAAGCTGGGCTTCACGCAGGCGGACGTGGGCCTGGCCCTGGGCACGCTGTACGGGAACGTGTTCTCGCAGACCACCATCTGCAGGTTCGAGGCGCTGCAGCTCAGCTTCAAGAACATGTGCAAGCTGAAGCCGCTGCTGAACAAGTGGCTGGAGGAGGCCGACTCGTCCACGGGGAGCCCCACCAGCATCGACAAGATCGCAGCGCAGGGCAGGAAGCGCAAGAAGCGCACCTCCATCGAGGTGAGCGTCAAGGGGGCCCTGGAGAGCCACTTCCTTAAGTGCCCCAAGCCTTCGGCGCAGGAGATCAGCACGCTGGCGGACAACCTGCAGCTGGAGAAGGAGGTGGTCAGAGTGTGGTTCTGCAATAGGAGGCAGAAGGAAAAGCGGATGACGCCGCCAGGAGTGGCGCAGACGCCGGAGGATGTGTACTCTCAGGTCGGCAATGTGAGTGCAGAAACACCGCCCCCCTCCATGGACTGCAAACGAATGTTCAGTGAGACGTAGAGAGTATTTTATATGAAATTAAACTGATTAAACAGACTATCGCCATGATAGCAGAGAGAAAAAAACACAAACCATTTTTTGATACTGTGATTGTGAGAATGAGACTGCAGAAATGTGTTATCTATTTTTCACCAGAAAAAAAACAACCTTTTCCCTCTTTTTCCTCCTTCCCAAAAAAAAAAGAGAAAGAAACAAAAACAAAACAAACGCACCTTCTTCCAGGCCCTAAATGTCTTAACCTAAAAGGTTCCTTCTGCTTTTTTCTTTCAGGGGCATTTTTTAGTAGATTACTTAAAAGATGAAGCGAGCGACCAGAGGGTGACAACCACAAGTTCATTCCACCAGGTAATTTTGGCGCATTGAGAGGAGGAACTTCTCCTTAATATTTCTCTCATTATTTTTTCTCTCCCTCCTGAAAAGTAAACATCCAACCTGCATATTTTTTCCTCCCCCTTCTTTATCATGTTTAATTCAAGAAACATTTTGTATATTTGAAAAGAGAAACGGGACTGAATCTTTTTTCCAGAGAGATCAACGACGCTTCCAGCTTCCTTTTTTTTTTTTTTTTTTTTTTTTGGTAGGGGGGGGGGGGGGATTTTTTTCTTCCTCTTTTCATTTTTTTCACCCCTTCTTCATCTTTAAAGAGGAAAGCAAAGCAGGACTGTCTGGTGTGATCTCAAAGATCACCTCCATCCTATTATCATTATTTAACGGACACAGTGAGTGGATTTTTTTCTCTATAAATAAAGAGAAAATGGGACATTTGAGCTGCACTTATTTCAGATTTTTTTTAAAAACAAAAACACACAAAAAAATCTGTTGCCAAGTGTGACTGAGTGTGGATTATTGCTGCCCTTTGTAAGCAGGATTCTTTGGTAGGTTTTAATAAACAACAAAATATAAAAAAAACAATGTAAAGCTGGCAATATAGATCATCAGATCAGATATTTTTTGTTTTAATATTTTATCCCAAACGGTAATTTATTCCTGTGTTTTTTTGTTTGTTTGTTTTTGTTTTTTTGCTTTATTTCTAGGTTGTTGCTTTTTTTTTTCTAAAAGGAGCACAAATCACCACAAACGGACAGTTTGTTCTATATAGGTAATAAGGGTATATTTTGATGTGAATTTCTTTATTTTTTCCTTTTATTTTCTTTGGACTGTATATTTAATTTCCAGTAGTGGTTCCGTACGAGCTGACTGAGACAATAAATTTGTTAGAATGAAACGCAACAATCATGTGCTTTATTATTATTATTATTATTATTATTATTATTATTATTATTATTATTATTATTATTATTATTATTATTATTATTATTATTATTATTATTATTATTAGTGTCATCATTATTATTAATAATAATGTGGTGAATTTGGAGTGTCTGTGGTTTGTTATGAGCAACATTCGAAGTGTGTTTCACCCACGCAGAGCAGTACAAGTTGACTGACGCAAAGCAGAGCGTAAAACCCCAATTTGGCGCAAGAAAAAAAATGCAGACATAAACGCGCACTCGTGTTTTTTCTGCAATCTTCTTTGCATCTGCAGCATGCACGATTTTGAAAAAAAAAAAAAAAAAGAACTGAAAAGGCAGCTAGTCCTGTCTTATTTGCGCCAACTTTGCGCATCCCAGTGTGTATTTAGCGCGTAACGTTCTGCTCGGCTGTTTTTTTATTTATTTTTTTAAGGCTCTGGCGTGTTGGGTCAGGATCAGAGGTCAGAGCGCGTGTTGATGGTTTCTAGGCTGCAGCTTGCGCACTTTCTAACTATCGTTTCTTTCCTTATGATTAAAATATATATCTGTTTCTTGCATCTCGGGGTCGCCTATTCAGCGAAATTCTCCCAAACGTGTCCCCTCGCTGCAGGATTTGAATTTCGCGGATGATTCCCCCACTCCACACACCCCTCCTCCACCACCTCCTCCTCAATAGTCGCTTAGCAACTGAATTCAATGATAAAGAAGGAGCGGGCATCATTTGTCTTTGTCTGCATTAGAGAAAGTGGCGGCGGTGAAGTTTATTTATTGTTACATTTACTTTTGGTGTGTTTTTGGTCTTAAACGGGAGGATTTGGAGAAGTAGAGTGGGGTGGGGATGGGAGGGGGCTGGAAGAAAGGTGATCAGGTGTGGTTTAGGGTGTAAATAAACTGCTGCAGGTAGCAGGGATGTAACCTGCACAGCTCTTTACGCGCAGGCTTCACTCAGATATACGCATGCATTTGTCAACATGGGGCTGCATCCACGCATGTGCAGAAGACGTCCCAACAAATCCGCGCAGACGTTTTCACCTGTTTGCGGGCGCACGAGAACTTTGTTTCCCACTAGAAATGACGCAGGTACTATATCTCCAAAAGGATAACACAAGACTGCACCAGGAGAACCCATTCAGAAAAAAAAATAGGGTTTAGTTTTTTGTTTACTTTTTGTAAATTCAAAACTTTACGTGGCTTTACAAGCTGACAATGTTTTAATTTAAAGTCACCTCATAATATTATTATTATTATTATTATTATTATTATTATTATTATTATTATGTCTTCGTGCCACCAGTCTACATGTTTCCTTGAAAATAAGCCATGTTTTTACGCATCGTTTGGCTTTTTTATGGGCTTGTTAAAAAGAAAATTCCCAATAAAGCTGTTTTTAAGGCCACACACGCCTCAGCTCACTGCATGTTTACACTCTATTAATCTGGTTTATAAAAGTTTGAATAAAAGTGGCTGTTTTAGGTGGTTGTTTCCGTCTGCTTTTCGGGTGGAAAGATAAAACCATGTGAAATGCGCGTCATGTTTGCTCCACGTGTCAGGACGCATGAATATGGATCAGTCCGCGTTGCGCTCCGCAGGGAGCTCTTTCTGCCGCACGTCCAGGAGGGTTCACGCTGCTGCTGCGGCTGCTGCTGCTACAGCAGACAAAAAAATACATGACAATGAAAAAAGTCAGTGGAGGAGGCTAAATTTCGAGCGTCCTATTTGACTCGTACTTTCCTGTAATTGTGGAGGTTATTTTTGCCTCGTTTTATTAATATATAAAAATATGAATATAAAATTCAGCTTATACTACTGTGCATTTAATTATGGTTAAATTATGAATGCATTTAAGAGAAAATATTAAATAAAATAATTAAATTTTGTTAAATGTATATTTGGATTAAATAAGTTGTTTTCCAAAATTGGTTTTGGTAATATAGAATTATTATTTTATTATTATTTAGGTAACTATTTTAAATTATTTACATCAGGCTAATTCTGGGTCTAAATAAAAGCAGATTTGATCATGATCCGTGTGAAAATGAGCCCATGAGGTCTGCTTTGTGAGATGAAGAGGAAGATGAAGGAACGACAGTAAGCCGGAAAAAAAGGGGGAAAATATGACGCGACTCTGGGGGGTTTCCTCTCTATAAATCGTGAAGGTCATGGTTTTGTGATCAGCGCAGGTAAAGGAGGAGGAGGAAAAAAGAAGAGGAGGAGGGAGAAGGGGGAGCGGATGAATGAAGTCTGAATTCAGGCAGCCGCAGTTAGAGGTGAATGGATGCGCTCCGTGCGTCAAAAGCGCACATAATCAGCTTTTGACTTCCTTTTTTTTAAAAATGTGGATTTATTTCAGCTGCTTGAGTGATTTTTTATTTATTTTATTTTATTTTATTGGCTTTGATTAAAACGTTAAGGCCATTCTGAGGGGGTAAAAGCGGCGCTCCTTTATAAAAACTTTTCGATTTTAGGCGTGATTAGGAAATTAGGTCAAAAATACTGATTCATAAAAATACCAACCCGTGGAATATTTCTAAATTATTCTTGCAATTTCCCTAAATATCTAATTGGACTATCCTTTTCTTAATTTTCTTCATTTAGAATATTCCTAAAAATATATGTCAAATGTCTTTAAATGTGCATTTTTTTTCTCCCAATGTTGCTCACGGTGAGATTGAAACTTATTGTGAATTATAGAATTTCATTCCAAGCGAAACGTCTCGAACAGAACTTTTGGAAACTAAAAGTTTCGCAGCGAGGATTTTCCGCACAAACACACGGCGGCAAAACTATGTTTTCTTTCAGAAATTGTTGTGTTTTGTTGTTGTTTTTTTTAGGTAGGGTGAGAAAAACAGAATCGCTTGGATCTGAATTCAGCGGCCCCCCAAATGCATTTTAAGTCAGAAGGGAGGAAAATACAATTAAGAGAATATACTTTGCGGATTTATTTGTGCGGCGAAGCCCGCAGAAGCTTGTGGGGTTCAATTCGGTCATTGATGCGTATCGCTAACTCTGACATGATTCCCATAAAGAAACCGAAAATTTGCTAAAGAATTACAACACAAAAAAATGCATACACCCATAACTCATTTTCATTGAATTAATAAAATGCCAATATTACATTTTAGAGATATTTACAAACATCAGATAGGCGTAAATAATATATTTTTAATGATTTCAAGATAAGTACTCTATCATAAAGCTATTCATGTAACCTAAACATGATCCTAGTTAATAAAAACCCCTCTCTGTTTTTGGAAAACGCAGCTTGTTTCTTGCTGCTGCAGCCGCTGCTGCTTTCTTGGCCTTACAGCGCCACCCGGTGGACAGATGGAGTACGGCTCCCAACTGTTCGAGCTTCAGTCATAAAACCTGCCTTATTAACCCCGAGAGCTTGTGGACATTTTTAAAGTGTTTATTTGCCTCACTGAGCGCTTGGAACTAAAATCCAGGCTTGTGCGCCTAAAACAGGTGAGTTGAAGCATTCCCTTTTGCAAGAAGCGTGTGAAAATAAATGTTTTCTAATTCATTTACAGAACTTCTTTGGATTTGTTGAATGCCCTGAATAATAATCGTTGGTTAATAGAACCTGCAAAAAATCAAAAGCAAAATTTTATCTCTTTATTTTTCACATTTTGTAATGACCTATATACATCGTAACACGTTTTAGTAAATTTAAAAGTGAAATTGCGGCAACAAACAGAGCCTCACCATAGACTCAGCGGTTTTCCCAGTAAACCCTCCGTATTCTCAGGAGTTCTGCACCCTGTGAGCAGTTTAAGTCATGTGGCCGTAGGATTACAAGCCGTTCTGTGAAACGTCTAATGTTAAGATACTGAAACAGATACAGCAGGCACAGCTAGAAAATTACAGGCCGCTCTCACTGGAAGGTTTTAGCATTATTGTCATTCTTTCATTTATCCGTACTGATACCTGCAGTAAGTGGCATTAAAGTTGTGAAACATGACACAGAGCAGTCACTTTTACCAGTGTGTGATGTTTCATTCAACAGTAAGACTCTACTATGAGACGGGTCTACTGTTACTGTATGTGAGTGAGCTCACATAATTTGCTGTAAAGTTCATATGCAGGAGCAAATGGATGATTTTTGATTGTTAATTGCATAAAAATGACCCACATTTTAGCCTGTGAAGAAGCATTGTTCCCCTCAGCGCCCCTTAGATAAAATCTGACAATGCATTTCTGCATCCGCCTGAAACCTTTCAGAAGGTTTTTCAGTTGGCTTCTGTTTTAGTTGATTAAAAAAAACGTGTGACGCCCTGTAAAGGCGTGAACCTTGCTATTTCATTGGGATTTATTTTGATTCAGTCCACAGAAGCACCTTTTTATTTCTACCTGAGCCTTAAACCTTCACCTCCTCAGCTCTTTTTCAGCCTCTATCAGGTTTTCTTCCAGTATTAGCTCAAAGCGTCGTACCATCAACTCTGAGCAGCTCCCCTGTTCCTGCTGAAAAAAGGCAATCCCCTCAGCATGATACCACCGCTACTATGTCTTCCTGTAACAGTGTTCAGGGTGATGTACAGTACTGAAAAAAAAAAATCTACTTTTTAGCTTTGTCTAGTTTTGGTAAACTGCAAACAGGACATTGTGATTTTCTTTAGGACTAAATTGCACACTTTCTAGTAATTAGATGATTTCTGAAGGGGGTTGGATGTAGTGGTCATTTAGTTAGGGGTGTCAAAGGGCCAGATTTTTTTTTTACTTGTGTTGTTCGATCACATAAAATCCTAATAAAATACTGTAAAGTGTGTGGTTATAACGTGACAAAAAGGCAGGAAAGTTCCAGGTTCCCTTTATACTTGGAGCTAAACATGTTCAGCTGAGTTTACATATTTATTTCTATGCCGTCGTCTGATTGACTCGTCCAGATTAAAGTCCACGGGATCCACGAAACTCTGCAAAGGTGTCCCGATAAGGTCGCAAACATGAAAGAAGATCCCTAAAAAATGCTTTAAATTCATCGTTTAAAGATTTTATTGATCAGGGAAGTCGACCCCAGTATCCCCCGGATGGTCAGAGCCCGGCTGCTTCCGAGGCCTCATGTCGGAGAAAGTCGGATACCGGAGCCAACATTCCCCAAAAACCCAGAGAGGGGGATTCAGGAGCTGCCAAGAAATGACTCACTGACCCTGACTTCTCTGCCGAGGTGCAGAAAAGTTTTTCTGTGTAAAAACACCACTAGAACTTTAGTATATATATTTTTTTTTTCTTCAGGAAAGTCTGATCTGTGAATATTTTATCCTCTCTCTGTGTGTCCTGAGTGGTGACGGATCTGCATAGCAGACGGATCGATGGCGGAGGACAGAGACAGGGGTCACTCAGTCCTATGGGGTGGGGGGTGTAGGGGTCCGACAGTGACATCTTCTCCTCGGCCAGACGCCATCCGTCCCAGCAGGCAGCAGTTGCCAAGGTGACAGCATGTCAGCTCGGCCCCGCAACGCCGGTGAGGGTGAGACGGCGGCGGGGTGGGGGACCAAAAGGAAGGGGGGGGCCCGATTCATCACCAGCTCTGATGGGTTTGTCGATACCGCTTAGATCCGAGGGGAGCCGAGGCCCACCGTGACACACACCCAGCCCCCTCAGAGCGCAAACACACACAAAATCATCCAAACTGTTGGTGCAATCTGCATTTTTATACAGCGTATTGACCTGGATTCATTTCCTGCAGTATGCCGGCTACAAGGCAAACCCTCAACCTTACACAGCAGAAAGCACGCTCTGCAGGCAACCTGGGCGGCACCACACATGTCAATCAAGAAGTCTCCTGTAAAAGTGAAGCATGTCCACATATGCACTGTAACAGTACAGAAACGACACTCACAGCCTTTATACATATTTGTGCAAACTCCTTCCAAAGAACTTGGGGATTTTCTCACTTTAATACTGGTGTAAATATACATTTAATTTTCATCTGATTTTGTTTAAAGAGCAAAAAAAAAACATCTGCTTCTGCCAGAAAGAAGCAATTGAGAGCACTTCAAATAAAAACTGGTACGTCAGCAGCTGCGGCTGTTCATGAAGATGATGGAAACGTTCAACCACGTTCGATTAAACAAAGCAAACCGCCACGTACAGCGAGAGAAATCTGCATAAACTGGAGCTGGTAAACTTCATCTATGTGTGTGTGGTGCTAATTTGCAGTACTTAATTCCTTTACTCTGATGAAACAAGGTTGTAGAAATGGTGATGGTCATTTAAGCTTTTAATTCCCCACCAATGAGCATCTTTTTCTGATTTTGTCAGAGCCCTTTTTCTCCAAAAGGGGACTCAAGAAACATCTCTAGACTTAAGTTCATCAAACCCAGGTGAGTGGCCTATGTACTGTGGGTCTTAGCTGGCTCTCAAATAAGGACATCAGGTAGAATACGTCAAACCTATGTGGGGCCCCCTTATGTATCACATCTACAAGGATAATTAAGGTTTGGCCACTATGTAACCTGTGGACAATCATATCTGGGACATATTTCCTACTTGTGTGGGACCCATATGTAAATATGAGCTGGTGTATGTGGGCCCCATATGAATTTTTCCCAGGCTGGATGGATACTAAGTGGGCCAAGGCTCAAAGTGGTCACCTTATACAGTGCCCACGTGGGTTGGCTTAATTGTGTACATTTTGCATAATCCAGTTAGGCAGACAATGGAAATCTTAGCTGGGTCTCATTTAGGTATTGTATAAATTGGTAAAAAGGGACGTTGAGTCTAGGAATCATTTGGGTCCCACTGCTTAGCCAGAGTTTCCCTTTATCAAACCTACATAGATAGCTAACACTGGGCCACTGTGTAACTTGTGGGCAATTCCATCTAGTGGGCAGTTTTGAGGTACATTATCTACCAGCTAAGGCCCTAAGGTACTAAGGGTGCATTCGATTTGTCTCGGAAGTAAGAGCTAGGATCTAGGAATGATATCAAACAGATGATAGTTTTGGAAATCTGAAAACCAGCAAGATTGACTAATTGTTGTAATGTTGTTACCAAGACAAACCAGTAATAATGTAACATGAATGAGCTTCTGGTATAGGCCCCACTTATGGTGAACAAGCCTACCCAGTGTTGGTCTTACCTGGGTCTCAAACTGGTAATAATTCATTTGGTAAAATGCACAAAACATCTATATGCGTTCCACATCTTACATAGAACTGTTCTGTGTCAAACGTTTGTAGGCAACCTCAGGCCTATTATCCAACCCATGGAGGGTCCCATACGGGTGCAGGATTTCCTTCCCTATGCACCCTATGGGGATTTTGCCCTTTCTGGCTGGGTACCTACTGGGCCTTGGCACCCGAAGCATTTCATCTTTGGGACCCACTTGGGTTTATTAACCCACTTCTTACCCTTTATCAAACCTTGGGCTGGACGATATAGAAAAAAAGCATATTGATAAAAAAACAAATCATATTGATTGATATCGATAATTATCAACAAATTCAAAACATGCACTGTTGAAAACAATAAAGGGAACAATTGGAGTTATATTGTGTTGTTTAAATGTTCCCTTCATTATTTTTTGAGCAGTATATATTTTAAGTGCAGCTCTGGCCATTTTATGCAGTTGCTTAACGATCTATTTTTAGATAGAGAACACACAGACACTGAATTCAAACTGAACCCTTTATTCAACCAACTTTTTACCAAAACTGCAAGTATTTTAAAAAAAAAAAGAAAAAGAACACGTGCTCTCTGAACTCTTTGAAGGGGGCGGAGCGTTCCTGGGTCTACACCTTTGATCGGTTGGGAGAATGTAATATTAACCTACAGGATAAGATATAATACAAAAGGAAGGAAAACTGTTCTATTGAACTTTTTGTTGACCCTTTTTTTCTATCATCCATATATTGATCTATATATATTGTTATTGAATTATTGTCCAGCCCTAATCAAACCTATACAGGTACGTAATATGAGGTCACTTTATATCATGGGGATGAAATGCAGGTCCATTTTGCTCAGGCTGGACTTGTACTAAGAAAGCCTGGGCTTACAACAAGCTTCTGTTATGGAACCCTTATGGGTTAACTAAATAGAAGCCTTTTCTTTGGCAGATCTATTTAGAGTATCCGTTGTGGGTCTTAACTGAACCTCAAATTGCTGATGAATAAATCAGTTAACAATCGGCAACACATGTAGGGAACATATGCATCCCACTATAAAACACGTAGCCAATTATCACATCGGCCTACATTTACCTCCAGACAATCCTATGCGGGGCCCGCTTTTCCATTCCTTTACCCATCTACAGTAAAGGGGCCCCATATGTAGATGCTGGCCGGGAGAAGTCTGAAAGTGGATTCAAATGCATATGAAACGTAATACATTGGTGAATATTAGCAAATAATCACTTCTCTTAATATGACTTGATTCTCTGCTTATCTTGAGTGTTTCTTTTCTCCATGCCTGCGGAACATCTCACCTTGGAGCTCTTGATGATCCAGAAAACTCTTCTTTTGGCTGTAGTAACCATAGTAGCTGGGTCCTGCATGTGGGGCCATTTTCACCCAGAAGGGAGGATGGCTCCTGGTATCCACTCCTAATACAAGAAAAAAATTATTTCTAATACATCAGCCCTTCTTTAATAGAAATAAGCTTGCTAATTAGAGTGATTTCAGGTGGATGCTTTTAATATCACCAGTGTTTGTAGTCTGGCTATACTGGAATGAATTAGCTCATCATTTTGGACAGAAATACAGCAAAAGTGGGGCTTTAATAACCCTTTTGATCTAATTTAGCTCTTTGCAATGACGATTCTCCAAAAAATAGTGTGACATGTGACCATAAATTCTCATTGAGGCATTTAAAGAATAATGACACCTTCTTCTGTAAACCCGGACGTAGGGAGTTGTGTATGGTCGGATGGAGAAATGAATAAAACCCTGCTGTGTGTAGCAGGGCTGGAGAGGCGACAAACAAGGAAAGAAGAAGGAGAAAGCACGCCCGGGCCATCTGACTCTGTCTCTCATTAACCAAGAAGCAGAAACACAGAGTCGGCCAAGAACGGCTCAGAGGAGCTCGCAGTGTAACCATTTCTAGGCTGTGGATTTAATACGTTACTGATGATAGGCCGCAGGTATTTTTGAGTTAGACATTGGTGGCGGAGGCTAATTTGTGCATTTTTCAGGCGTTTTGGATACAGAGTTAAGCTGTGCAACTGATTGTAAGGTAAAGGTTTGCAGCTGATCTTATCACATTACAGCAGAACCTCAAGCTTTGGCGTATTCTGGTGGGATTTTATATGACAGAACAACACAAGGTAGCACATAATTACAAAGTGGAATCAAAGGATGGTTTTCAATATGATTTTTATCCACGCGACAATACTTTACAGCTGCAAGTCTTTTGGCTTTTCAAATCTACAGACGGACATTTTTGTCCGTTCGTCTTTTGAAAAAAAAAAATGCATTCCACACACCATGATGCTGCCACTAATACGCTTCATCATGAGGACACTGTGCTTGGAATATACATTTGTTTTTGCCATGTATAGCAATTTGTGTGTAAACCATAAAGTTTAATTTAGGGTTAATTTGACCTTCCAAAAGACAATATTCTTATAAGACATTTTATTAATTCTTTTCCCTGGGTTAAAATGGGATTAATTTTACCATAAACCACAGCTTTAATCCGACATTTAAAAAAAAGCTGAATTTTGTTTCTCTTTATGTAATATTTGAATAAAACCATGTAACTTATGATCCATTTTAGGACACATAGGGCTGCCCCCTAAACATGCATTGTTTTGTGTGTGGAGTCAGAAATTATATTTTCTTTAGTGCACATTAGAATTTAAAAAAATTATAACAAGTTGGCTCTGTGTCCTGATGCATCTCAATAATCCAGGCAGAAAAAGCGGTTAGTCTGAGGAGTTACAGGTGAACTCAGACTTATAAGCGGCACCTTCGCATAGAGGATCAACAAGTTAAATGACAACAGTCAAACAAGTCGGTTCTGTGTGATTGGGTCGATTCCCAAGACATTGTCCAATAGTGGACAAAAGCAAATTGATCAGAGGTCCGACAAGGTTCATGGAAATGTTCATGAAAACTTTCCAGAGTTTCCGTTCCTTTATACTCATTTTATAGATTTTGGTTGATATAACTGCAGTAAGCAGGTTTTAAATATGGAACATTGACCAGAATCTGCAAGACAGCAAGGAATCAAGGGCAGAAGAGTTGTGAAACAGAAAGGAGGGCATAAGATGATGAAAAACTGAAGGAAGGAAGGAAGGAAGGAAGGAAGGAAGGAAGGAAGGAAGGAAGGAAGGAAGGAAGGAAGGAAGGAAGGAAGGAAGGAAGGAAGGAAGGAAGGTGACAACAGAGGACAGAAAGATGGAAGGTGGAAGCCCATAGATTGCATCGTATTGCTATATTGTGTAACGGAACAACACAAAGGCACACTGTTGGAAGGGAATGCAACACGGCTGTTGCCTTCTTGTCTTCAGGCCCATCCATCTACCCATCAACTCTGACCACCTCTCTCACCGATCAAGAAAACCATCCCACAGCACGATGCTGCCGCCATCACTCGTCAACAGTGTGCTGAAGCTGACCCGCCGCAGTGTTACAGCTCTACATGTTGCAGTAGAGGGCAGTTAAATACAAACACACGACTATCAAGTCATTGTTTAACGCTTGTGGATAATAGGCAAACAGCAGCATTGGAAAACACAGAGGCTGCTTGCTCTCTGACATCATTCATGCTTCTCGGTTTAAAAGCTTTGCTTGCCGAAATAAAAGTAATTAATTGGTGTTATACACGAAGGACATAATTATCTTTTCTAGCAACTGGCACATATTTAATTACCAGTAATTGTTCCCCAAGCCTTGTTGGAAAGCATTGCGCGCCCAGACAGTTCTGATATATTATCCGCTAATCCCGCACTTGATACTCAGTCACTTAGAAGATGTGTGTCAAAGAGCAGCCGTGTAAACAGCACACACCGCTCCGTTGGCCTTCCTCGGGGGTACAAATCCCCACCTATCCCCCGGTCCCTTTCCCTTCCTGAGGTGTTAATGCCTGCCAGATTTGGAGGAAAGTAATTTGAGATCATTTCGCAACAAAAAGGGCCGCAGATACTGATTAACGCGGCCGCTACTCTCCCGGTCCCGTTTAAAAAGGAGCTAAATTTACTCCCCTGCGCTTTGAGAGAGGCTGGTGGCGGGGGTGGGGGTTGCAGAGGGGCCCTTAAACATGAGAACAGGGTTTAATAAGTAAACAGGAGAAGCAGAGAACAGTGCTTCTGATCAGGGCTTATTTGCCCAGGCTAACCCCGGTACGCGCTACTAGCTGATTAGCCCTGCCGATTGTACCTTGTAATTGCAGTGCCTTGACCCCCTCTAGGCAAATATTAGATTTTAGTGGTTTAACCTTTCCAGTCGTCAGAGCGGGGTAAATTGCCCAACCAGATGTTAAAGAGCCCAGCGGTAGTCCACAGCCCTTCTGATCAGCAGATTGGAGCTTTTTCTCTTTAATATTGTCTCAATTTCCTCTGGCCTTTTCAAGCTGATTTTGCGCAGCGGTTTTCCCTTCCACCGATCCTTATCCCCTCCTTCTGATGATACGAGTTATTTCAAATCGGCCCAGTCATGGTCATTATTGGGGTGGTGGTGGGGGGGGACAAATGATCAATGAGGAGATCAATGGCAGATATTAACATAGCAATCAGCCCTTCAGTTCAATCGCTCCTGCAATTTGTCAGCTGGTGAGGTGCAACACATCCACTAGAGGTACTCTTAAGCCGTTTTGCATGGGCAGAATCAAGTAATCTAGGTATAATTTAAGTTTTGCAAAAGTTTGAGCCAATTATCTTTCTCTTGACAACTAACTGTCAAAATTACCAACCGGTTGATTTGAGATCTCCGGTTAACTTTCCAGAGAGAAGGCCGCAGCAGCCAACAGAGAACTCCAGGAAACCCAAGCCTGAAAAACTACACTGTGAAATTTCACGTGTTGTGTCAACTTAAAATATGAACAAAATAGCCGCCTTACAATCAGTCAAGAGCATGGGGCCATTACTAAAGAGGCATGTTTTTAGCTGTATCTGAACAAAGAGTAGAATTTTGTGACTTGTGGAGAGGTCCTCGGGACCCCGACTCTTTCTCTCTGTGGCCTTTTTTCAGTTTGGAAATTCTTTTTTTTCTTCATTTTCTAACACATAAAGTAGGGTGACCAAACGTTCTGTTTTGACCAAACGTGCCCACTGGGATTCTTTGAGAATCTTGTTCTTTCTGTTCTGGCTCATATTTTGTGACTGTAAGTAACGGTACATGGACAAGTAAATCAAGGCGCTTACCTTTCGGTTCAGCTCTTACTTTTCTTCAACGGTACAGAGCAGCGGCTGAATTATTGTAGCTGAGACCCAAACCCATATATCTATCTAGCGCTCTATCTCTGTGTAAAATCTTGTTGAAAAGAAGTAGAAAAAAAAATAACAATGTTACCTTTCACCCGTACCACTGTTGTCTGTTTCACTTCCTTGGGTACCAGAACCTGTGCTTTAGTGTTCCTGGTTAAAATTATTGAAACATCACAAGGCCTTTGTGGAAGTTCATGATATGCTGAGGGTGTGTGGTGGCCAGAAGGAATTCCAGCATTTGAACCAGAAACTGTATGTTGGAGCAGGGACACACCTAAAACATCAGCCGTCAGGTACCTGAGTTCAGTACCACCAGTCTAGACAACATAAAATCCAGCCTGGCTTTTTGTGTGTTTAGGCTGCTATCATACTGTTTCCTAAAATCCCCAAAGCATTGAAAAGAGACGTTAGACAAGTCTAAATGTGAGGAAATGAATGGGATTTCAGTGACCGGACTAAAAGTATGTGTTGCTGATGATGTGCTCCTGCTATAAATAGCAGCTGTGTAATGGGATCAAGGGTGTGTCAGGGCATGGTACTGTTCCATCACTGAATCGTTTCAATAAATCTTTTTAAATTTAAGGATCCGCTGCAAATCCGGGAAAAACTGAATCAAAATTGACTGCTCTTTAGAATGAACTATTTCTCCATTTCTGCAAACAGTCATTTGCATATTTAGAAAGGGAACCGCACAGTATTATGATCAATATAATCCTCTGTAGCCTCCTTGCAAACTATAGCTTTAGCTAAAAGATGCAAATGCATAAATATTACAAAATCCTACTTTAACAGTACAAACAGTTCATTGACTATATGGTCAATTAAATTTTATAGAATTTTTGGCACATATGACCTTAGAAATATTGCATTCTCGTGTTGAATTAAAATCTGCTTCAACAAAGTATTTATTTGAGGTTGTGCACACTTATGTGACCCTTTTTTAGATTTTTTTTCCCTCTTTGCCACGACACCATCCTTATGAAACTTTTTGTGAGGGATCAAATTTCTCCCTGAAGCTTCAGATCCATTGCGGCATCAAAGAAATGTTCCCAAACATGAAAACCGCGAAGAGCTGCCCCGCTGGGCCTGGCCCGGGTCGGTCTTTTCAAACCTGTAGGTGTCGGTGCAGCTCGGTCGATGAATTTGAGGCCGCGTCAGATGCTGCTGGACGAATGAAAAACAACAAATGAGACGAATTCCGCGGCTCTCTGCGTAAGCCTTTAATTTACGAGCTTATTTGTGGTGTGACCTCAGCTCTTGATTACAGCTGTCCTCCAGTCTGTTCCCATGGGTGGTTTGTGCTTTCACACATAAAGCTTTATGGGAAACACGTTGGTACAAAACAGGCTGAGGAGGTGAAGATTTCGGAAGTTTGTCCAAGGTCATTTCCAGAGATCTCGTGTTCCTCCCCCTCGTCTAGTCTCGGACCTAGATCGTCTTCCTCCCCCGACGGGGCGGCAGCTGCGTCTCCAGGCCCCGGCTCACCCCTCTAATAGTAATAGTTTCCTTCCTTTCTGAGCCTCTCACCTGAAAAAAGAGTCGCATGAAAAAAAGAGGAGAATAGTCATCTTTTCATCCCAGAGATGGACTGAAGAAACCCTCCAGTCTGAGAAGAAACCCAATCCTGCCTCCTGCTCCCTGTCTGAGGGGACAGAAAGGAAAATGGGAGGAGTGAGGGGGGACAACCAAAGTGGTTCCATGTGAGAGATGTTGGGAAAAAAAGTGTGGGAAAGATGAGAATCAACACCCAGATCTTACCTTATACCAACCTCTATGGTTCACTGCTTTGCTTAGGACAATTAAACTGGACAAAAAGCCATTTTCTGACCAAGTTTTGTATTTCATAATAAACAGGTGATTCTGATGAACTGACTGATGATATTCTATTAAAGCAATGCAAATGTATCTATTTGTATCTGTTTAGAAGTCATTTAATCCTAAGAAAAGCACAGTTATTTGAACTTGTGACCATATTTGCCCAGCTTACTGCTGTGCTTCTAGTTTACAAAGGTTTGTTGTTGTCTGAGGCATATTTGGCTTTTCTCTTAAATTTTTCATGCAGTTTTTCCTGTATTTGCCTTGTTAAAATGGCAATAAGCTTCGTATAGATTGTGTTTGAGCTGGTTTGTCCATTAGTTTTTGTCTAAACACATTGTTTTCCTCAAGTCTTTTTAAATATTAGAAATTCTTCACGCACTTTTTGCTGCATATTGCTCTATAAGAAATCCTGAGGGGAAGAGGAAGCCTAATATGTGCAGACATCCATGGTCACCGCCCAATCTGTTGCATGCTCCATTCATTTCACGCCATGCCAGGAGTGCTTTGTAATTATCCTGATATTGATGAAGGCTGATTCCAGCAGGTAATCACTGGCAGCTCAGCTGTTTTTACGCATCTCAGCAAAACGTCTCTATTCATTACCAGTGGCAAATTAATTTCCACTCAATGACCATACTTGTTGGTAATCGACGGGTTCATGTGCATGTGTGACGGGTGTGTGTAAATAAGGTGTGTGTGGGGGTTGTTATTGCTGATAGAGCTGTGAACCGTGGCTTTTAACTTGCTTTACTTCAATCTAAGACCACTGCAGATGGTGATTTGAAGAAACACACTGCTGCTTGGTCTTCACTGTCACTGCAGATTGACTGAACAGAAATTCGGGCAATCTGCAAGACTGCAGCAGCTACTAATCAAGTTCAATGCTAGTCTAGCTAAAAGCTTCCCAAGCTAACATATATGAAACAAGCAACAGGTATAATCAATCGCCTAATCAAGCTAACAGCTACGCAAACTCACTGTTAAGCATCTATTTAAGAGAATGCCTACTTATGCTAACTGCTTATTAGATTAACAGCTAGTCAAGTTAACAACTAATCTAGTTGAGAGCTACACAATCAAACTACTTATGCTAACACCTATTCAAAGCAACAGCAACTCAAAATAACATACTTAAGCCAGTAGCTTAACAAGCTAATAGCCAATAATCCTAACTGCTTCTTGCAGTCTGCAAAACCGCAGCAGCTGTTGATCACGTTGATATCTACTACAACTAAATACTGCTAAAACTAACATATACTAATTTAATTCAATTTATTATGTTATGACCGCATTTTTCAGACTATAAGTCATTCCACAATATAAATCGCATCAGTCAAAAAATGCGTCGTAAAGAGGAAAAAACACGAGTCGCACCGGACTATAAATGGCACTGGACTATACGCATTTATTTAGACATTTATTTCACACAATCCAAGACTAGAAACTGACATTTAATCTGGTGAACTAGTTTATAAAATTACACAGCTGCATTCACAACTGGCTGAATAACATGTAACATGCCTGGGAGAATGAATGGGGTAAATTAGCAACTCTAACCAGCAAGGTTTTATCTAGCACATTTCATCGTAAGTTTGACAATTTACGCTGAAATTAGACCGTGAGCGTAACGGTGCTACGTGCTAAGCTAACAGTATGACACAAATTATATAGTGAAGTTGTAACCCGCCTGGACAACAGACCTTTAAGCTAGGACTAGCTGTTATTAGCTTCACAGACAGCCCGATAACAGGGTTCTGTCGCGGTCTGGGCGCTTCAAGCTGCAACACGCAACGCTCCGCTGTGTTAATGCAGACTGAAACAGCGAACTAACATGTGTTCAGTCTTTGTTGTCAATAAGTTAATGTTTCAATTCATTTCTAAGTGGTACAGGAGGATAATGTAGTTTTCACAAGCCTAGACTGCCCTCTTGAGGCTATAGAGGGTAATGTTTATTCCTTGGTTCCTGCTGGTCAGTATGAATACCATTTAAATGTTATATAAGACGCAAGATTGGCCAAACTATAAAAAAGTGTGACTTATATTCCGAAAAATACAGTAAACCACAGTATATTTCATGTGTTTGTAACTCCCATTATGCTGGTTTCCTCAAAGAGTTGTTGTTGACACCGTTGGCTGTGGGTAGCATTACCAACCGTCCCTTGAAAAAAGGAATCGTCCCGTGTTTAGAGCGAAGTAAGAATCTTCTTTGGAATTAATAAATGATGGGGTGTGTTATATTAAATATTACAGCAAATTGATTCCCAGCCATAACCTGCTCTGTGACCACTGAGCTGTCAGCTCCCTCACACTCAAGTATGACAATACATAACCCGGCTCATTGTATTGGTCCAGTAGAATACCGGAAGACATGAGACGACAACAACGCAGCATGGATTTGGATGTTAGGCGTTACAGGGGATCTAAACACAGCAGACAGTCCACCTTCGAGCAGTAACCTGACCACTCCTCCCAGACAAAAAAATAAATCAAAAAGCTGCATCATCCTGTAAACTGCTCCCTGCCTTTTTGACTTGAACATCAATTACCTTGAACATTTAATTTCTGATAATGACTATTTGCAATACAATTGATTCTTGATCTAAAATAATAATAATAATAAGAAGAAGAAGAAGAAGAAGAAATAAAAGTATTCCATTCTTTTCTAACTAATAATACAAATAATAAGTAGCAGACTCACAAAGACATGTATTTAACAAACACAAATGTGTATATATGTAAGTCTTTAGTTTTCCTTATCCTCATCCTAATTTTTTTCTTCATCCTTCTCTCTTCATCCACATTTTGCTGTAGAACTGTTTTTTTTCTTTTTCAATCTTGTAATCCTTTGGTGTTATTTGTGCATAAATATACATCTGGCACATTTCTTGATGACACCCTGCAGAGTTGCTTTATTTTTTGGATATGCTTTTTAACAACTGATTACTGTATGAATTATTTTTCTTATGTTGAAAATATGCCCTTAATGTGCAGTATCCCATTCTTATTTTTTTTGTTTTTATATGTGGAATATAAAGCAATGAATAAATCAATAAATAGATCTTTGGCGGCTTAGTCATACACAGCAACACATATGCCAGCTTTGGACACGGTCCACTATACCACCCATTTGGCCCCACCAGGACGGTATGAGGGAAGTTTCTTTTGCGGTACGTCTGTAAAGCTACACTTGCTCTTTGACATCTTGGAAAATGCAACAGCAGCAGTACCAGCGCTGCCCCGCTGTTCCGTCTGTGAGCAGAATGGACCACCCACAAGTCAGCAACTTAGGGATGACATCATGCGAAGGAAAGGCTGTTGTGTTCCATGAATATATACTTACTGAAAAACAATTAAAACTGGACATTTTAATTAATCTATGACCCCCCCCCACACACACACACACACACACACACTCACACACACGTAACCTCCCCCTCCCCCAATCAGCCTAATCTTTGGACTAATCAGCCTGTAAGGTGCACATTGTGTTCATCGGAGTGACAGATTGGGGGGAGAAACTCTCTGTGGCAGTTGGTTTTCACAAATAGCGCTCTGTATAAAATAGCGACCTGAGGGTAAAAGCCTAGACAGTTTTTGTGCAGCATGTGAGGGGTCTGCAGAGATGTTGACAGCCTTTTTCCTGTACCCAGACCCATACGGGTCCTGGACGGAGGGAACGTCAGCCCATTTATCTTCTCTGTTCATTGCATTCAGACCTTCTGGCAGTATAGAAAATGACCGGCCGCACCTGTGGAAGCTTGTACTTCTTGACTTGTAAGAGACAGTATAGTGTCTGTTGCACTTTCTTCCAAACAGTGTCAATGTGTGAAGCCCATCACAAGTGATCCACAGTAGACACAGGCCCTGTCCACATGAAGACGGGTTCGGCTGTGACTTACAAGCTTCTTGGTCTGGTCGCATGGGGTGGGGTCCAGACGAAGCAGCCATGAAAATGACTTCAACCGATTTGAAATCTGCTTCTACGACAGACTGGCGACATGTCCAGGGTGTACCCTGCTTCTCGCCCATTGAGAGCTGGAGACAGGCAGCAGCACCCCTCGCTACCCCACAGGGATAAAGCGTGTAGGAAAATGGATGGATGGATGAATGAATGGATGAAACCTGCTTCCACAGAGCAAAGGTTTGAAACCTTGACACATTGTTTTAGGTTTTTGATAACTGAATAGATTTTTTTTTTCCAAGTGAAATGGTGATAAAAATACAATTACAATGACTTTTAAAAGCCGGAAATGTGTGTATATTGTGAATTATCACTAATTACAAGTCAAGGTAAGGCTTTCAAACATAAAAACACTGTATCAACTATTAAATGGTGGTGGCAGAATAATGCATTGGGCCTGGTGTTAATGATTGTTTAGAAGAAAGCTTCATTTATACAAGAAAAAAAATGGATTTACTAAAGTTGAAGAGAAGTGGGATATTTTGAGCACCAGTACAGGTGAGACTTAATCTGGAAACAGGAATCATTCCTGTTGATTAAAATTGTAAGAAAATAGCATTTGTAGTAAGAATCCTATTTAAGGTTTTTATAGAACTGGAGCTTTCAGTGGACCTGAACGTGTCCCCCCATCTCTTTTAAACGTTGCCTTCAAATTAAGAAAATCCTAGCACCACCACTGCTTTTGGTGGTCCACTATGGGTTTCATTATACCTGGAGATGAATCAATTTAAGCTGAATAGCAGTGACTTTTTAATACAAACTGTATTCTCCAAGACCTTGCAGAGGTAGAAAACCATGTGAACTATCATACAACCTCCTACTGATCAGTGCTTGTTGAGCAACAGAACCAAAGGATCAACATGTGCGGAACAAAAAGGGATAACATTAAGATGGTTCAATGTCTAATTTATCATCCAAATGACCACTTAAACTTAAATCCAGTTTGGTGTGTTGTACGGTATTGTAGCTCTCTTCCACCACAGCTCTGAGTGTAAATAAATATGTTTAAAAGAGTAAATGAGCTTGAGAAAAGTGGCCCTTTAAGTCCCCATGTTTGTGGAGCAGCCATAATGGATTCTTTAGAGCCGTGAACGGTTTATAGGCATGACAGCCATGTTTCGGCACGATGGGCTTATCCCTACGCACGGCGCTAAGGATATTAGGGAATCAGCGTGAAGCAGCATGGAAATGATGACTGGAGCAAAGCCTCAACTCACTGATATTAGAAGCTTTCAATTCTCCAGCACTTGGGAAAGAGAGAGGGGAAGGAACAGACTTGGCAAAGCTCCACAGTGTGATATCCTCCATTATTACTTGCTCCATCGCTGTTTCAGACTTACAATTTAGAGGATGTCTCTCAATCTGGGAATCGTGCATATTGAGGGGAGGTCAATGTCACCTATTGTTGTGTTTCTTTAGTACTGGAATCTCTGCTGTTCATATGGAAAACTGTTGAAATGGCTGGATGGGAGCCATTGCTGCAATATGAAACATCACTCACACAAGAATAAAATTACACATGGGGATTCATATTGTACCTGTTTACTTTCCCTGGTTTGGAGCTTGTTTGTTTCCCTTTAATGGTGCACGGTTGACATATTTACAAAGTCAAACAGATAAATGCTCCTGTTGCAGGGTTTACCTGTGTCCACAGTAAGCTCAAACAAAACATCTCCACCCAATTCACCCACGGAGGCTCCCCTGTCAGGGAAGGGCCACAGCAGAAGGATGATTAATGTCCCACCTCTCACCCCCCACTGTGAATTAGAGACCACGGGTCGAAACTATTTTTCTTGGCGAGCAGGAGCACGCTTGTGGCGAAAAAATGGGGCAAACACTGTTTATCATCAGCCTGACGACAGCCCTCCTCGGGGCAAATTAACCATGCGGCCGTATCGACTGGCACGGGCCGGGAGTCGGTGCCCCTTCACTTTGATTAATCTCCCTGTGTTCCTGCTCCAACTCTATCAAAGTAATCTAAGTGAAGACACACAACATTGATCTCTAAACATAGCGTACTGTACTCAAAACACATACACACACAATATATAGGAATCATATCGGGGGGGCGGGGGGTTACATGATTTGATATTTAGGGTTTGCAAAGTGGGTATGGTGCAGTTATAAACTCAATGCAATTCAATTCAATTTTATTTATATAGCGCCAATTCATGATACATGTCATCTCAAGGCACTTTACAAAGTCAAATTCAATCAGATTATACAGATTGGTCAAAAAGTTTCCTCTCTAAGGAAACCAAGTAGATTACATCAAGTCTTGACAAGCAGCAGTCACTCCTGGAGAAGCGTAGAGCCACAGGGAGAGTCGTCTGCATTGTACATGGCTTTGCAGCAATCCCTCATACTGAGCATGCATGAAGTGACAGTGGAGAGGAAAACTCCCCATTAACGGGAAGGAAAACCTCCAGCAGAACCGGGCTCAGTATGAATGGTCGTCTGCCCCGACCGAACTGGGGGTTACAGAAAGACAGAGCAGAGACACAGAAAGCACAGAGGCACACGTTGATCCAGGAATCTGTTCTACATTATATGGTAATAGCGGGTGATCTGTCTTCCCCGGATGATGTCAGATGATATCATGATAACAGAATGCCAGACCAGGTGTACCTACTATGAAGTAAAAAAATGTGAGAGAATAAAAAAGGTAAAAGATGAAATAACAATCACGCAACGCAAATTGGGGAACAGTAGGAGAACTCAGCAGGGTGAGAAAAATAGACCCTGATGTCCTCCAGCAGCCTAAGCCTATAGCAGCACAACTATAGAAATATTTATGCTGCATGATAACCTAAGCCACTCTAACTATAAGCTTTGTCACAAAGGAAAGTTTTAAGATTAGTCTTAAAAGTAGACGGGGTGTCATGCCTCACGGACTAAAACTGGGAGTTGGTTCCACAGGAGAGGAGCCTGATAGCTAAAGGATCTGCCTCCCATTCTACTTTTAGAGACTCTAGGAACCACCATCAGACCTGCAGTCTGAGAGCGAAGTGCTCTGTTAGGAACATACGGGGTAATCAGAGCTCTGATATATGATGGAGTTTGATTATTAAGGGCTTTATACGTTAGAAGGAGAATTTTAAATTCTATTCTTGATTTAACAGGAAGCCAATGAAGGGAAGCTAAAATTGGAGAAATATGATCCCTCTTGTTGATTTTCATCAGAACTCTTGCTGCAGCATTTTGGATCAGCTGAAGGCTTTGAACTGCATTTTGTGGACTTCCTGATAGTAAAGAATTACGATAGTCCAGCCTTGAAGTAACAAATGCATGGACTAGTTTTTCAGCATCACCCCTGGACAGAATGTTTCTAATGTTGGCGATATTCCTGAGGTGAAAAAAGGAAACTCTGGAAACCTGTTTAATATGGGATTTAAATTACATGTCTTGGTCAAAAATAACACCAAGATTTTTTACTTTATTACCAGAGGCCAAGTTAATGCCATCCAGATTAAGTGATTGATTAAGAAGTTTATTTTTTGAGGACTCTGGTCCAAAGATTACAACTTCTGTCCTGTCAGAATTTAATAACAGGACATTTAAAGTCATCCAGCGTTTGATGTCATCAAGGCATGACTGCAGTTGAAGTAATTGATTGGATTCATCAGGATTTATGGATAAATATAGCTGAGTATCATCAGCATAACAGTGGAAATTAATCCCATGCTGTCTGATAATTTTGCCAATCGGAAGCATATATATAGTAAAGAGAATTGGTCCAAGGACTGAACCCTGTGGTACTCCACAAGTGACCCTAGAGTTTGAAGAATATTTATTATTAACATGAACAAACTGGAATCTGTCCGATAGATAAGATTTAAACCAGCCAAATGCTTTCCCCTTAATGGCCAGACAACAGTCACGCTAATCATATTTAAGAGAATAATACTCATGAGGGACTCAAGTTAAGCACTGTTGCATGGCAGCAAGAAGGTCCTGGGTTTGAACCCCGACCTTGGGTAACTTTTTTCTCATTCATCAATTGCTGTTATTTGAGGACATATCTGGGGACATCTTTAACCGTGGATAGTTCATCCAAAACAACTGATCACCTTACTATTGAATGTAACAGCTTCTAAGGTTAACAGCATATCAAGCTAACAGCTACTTAAGCCACAACTGCTTAAACTAATAATTTGTCAAACTGGTGGTAAAACCAGTAAATTGCGAATCAAGCTGATAGGCAAAAGCTGCCCTGGCAAATAGCAAATCAACAGAGCAGCCACCTAAGCAACAAGTACATGTCTTAACTGCTAATCAAGCTGACAGTAGCCTTAGTGACGATGAGGGTTGCCAGATCTGACTAACAGTTTTCCAGGCCAAACACAACGTAAGTAAAAAATTAAAAAAACTGCCCAAATATCAACTCTTGAGCTCCTGTTAAAAGCTGCACAAAATGTGCAATCAGGCAACCAAATCACCTGATCACTTTCCGTTCACGTTGTCATAACAGCAGCAAAAAAAGTTAGTCAGATTAGAAGTATTCCCACCCCGGACCTTACACTTCGCCTCACAAATATGTAAATAAACCAGCCCAAATTTAAAAAAAGAAGCCTTAATGAGTGGAAACCTGCCCAATCTGGCAACAATGGTGACAACAGTTTCAGATAACTGCTACTGTCATATCACACACCCAAGTTGAGTGCATTCCGTTGCAAGCTGGAAAACAGTGGGATTTGCTATTTGTTTTGGTGCTAACTACTTCTTTCAATACATGTCAATAACAGGATATTTCTCTGCATTTTAACTGATGAAACACAAAGATGCATGTAAATAAAGTAAGTATTTTAGCAGCATTATGTACGCCACTGGTTAAACTGGGTGAAAACTAAAATAAAAGTGTTAATAAAGTGTTAATCTTCACTCCAGTCTAAATGCACAGGGCCATATCAGACTCCAAACTCAGGGTATCTTAACCTGGCCAGCCAGACCGGTAATGTGTACCAGTCTCTCCGTTCTGCACATTATCAATCTGGGACTACTCCCATCAAATCCGTTTGGGTAAAGGAGCAGAAGTCTCCAAGTTGATTGGATAAAGTGACATAGGCTACATTCACACTGCAGGTCTTGATGCTGAATTCCAATATTTTGCATAAATCAGATTTTTGTTTTTTGCTGTGTGTGGATGTGTAGTGAGAGACAAGAAAATTAAGCGAAAAACGGATAAAATGCAACATGACCGTTCAGACTGCGGACTCTTTGAAAAGTATCCAATTTGTATCCGTATTAGTACTACATATGGAAGTGGCACAAATCAGATTTTTTTTTGGGCCGTTCCCACATAAAAAAGACGGACATGGGTCACACATGGGGAAAAAAGATCGGATCTGGGTTGCATTTCCCTGCAGTGTGAATGCAGCCCTAGTGCCCGCCTATCTGTGATTGGCTTTAGCCAATCACAGTATCAAATTGAGACGTAAGCAGCAACAAACCCCAACAAGATAAGATAGTCAAGGCACTTCTTGCTGTTCATCTTTCAAAGATGAACAGCAACTGTCTTTGGTTCGGACCCAAACGGTTGAAGCGGTACAAGATGGATTTTTGTGTGTTTGTGAAGCACCAATACCACAAGATTTCATCTTGCAGGCAAGGTTACGGGTATCTTGACGTGGTCTGATTTTCTTACTTGGAATTCCAACTTAAAGTACATTCACAGTTAACGAGAACAGGGCAAATGGAGCAAGTGATTTACATGTTATCTCTATATAAAGTCGTATACAGGAGTGAATTAATGATCCGCAATGCGAAGGCTTTATTTCTACTGATTATGATGATGGATTTAGAGATGTTAGTAGTTCATGTCCCAGAGGATGATCCATCCCTTGACATGAGGCAGCAGTTCCTCATACTGGGACCTGGACAGATGGAAGTACCGGTGGAAACGACCGTCATCCAGACGAAGCTACAGGTGGAGGTAGACGCCGAATCGGGTGCCTCTCTGGAGGATCTGTTGGCACCAGGGGCGCCAACGCCATTTTTTTTGGCTTTCCACATTAACGCCCATCCGTTTCTTACGTACGTCGCGTGGTAAACATTCAAAGGCTCCAATGGAACACAGATAAGGGTCGGCTGTTTTCGTTGTTGTGTCCCTGTTCTGTCTTCTGTAACCCCAGTCGGTCGAGGCAGATGACCGTTCATACTGAGCCCGGTTCTGCCGGAGGTTTTTTTTCCCGTTAATGGGTGGTTTTTCTTCCCACTGTCGCTTCATGCTTGCTCAGTATGAGGGATTGCAGCAAAGCCATGGACAATGCAGACGACTCTCCCTGTAGCTCTACGCTTCCCCAGGAGTGAATGCTGCTTGTCGTGACTTTGATGCAATCAACTGGTTTCCTTATATAGGACATTTTTGACCAATCTGTATAATCTGACCAAATCTGTATAATATGATTGAACTTGACTTTGTAAAGTGCCTTGAGATGACATGTTTCATGATTTGGCACTATATAAATAAAATTGAATTGAATACAGTACCGTGACTCGCTGGGTAAAATTTATGTCCACCACAGTGAGTTGAACACAGGAGGTAGGCGAATAATTCGCCTTCTTCGCGTTCGATGTGAACGTACCTCTAAAGAGGACACATCATGCTTTTTAATTCCTTCCATTTTAGATTTAAATCATTCAGTTGTGGTCTCTATAAAGCAGAAATGTTTTGGTCTGAATTCCTCATTATTGTTGCCGCACATCCTATCTTTTGTCGCCGTTCTGAGGTGTGCCTGAGAGCAATTCATTTTGGTGTGGTCTCAAACGAGACACGTCACGCACACACACACACACCCCCTCAAACCCTGCGTTCCAATTCGGTTTTAAAACTGTAAATGTTGTGTTTCAACACCTGTTTTCATCTAAAAATTGCAGGCAAATCACAGCTACACAACCTAAATGCTATAATAATAGCTCCAAGCTAATGAGGTACAAATGGATAACATTAGTTTGTTCTCACTCTGCAAGGATACTGTTGGATTTTATCCGTTTAAAACAGAACTGTTCAAAGGGAGTTTTTGCCGTCTCAAGCTTGCGCCGCATTCAAATCAAATTGAAGGTGTGATACAATCTAGTATTTACCTTCAAGGAAACTGACACTGTATGTTTTGCAATGAATGATGTTGATTGTTAATTTATTATTTGTGTAATTGAATTGGAATCTATAGACTCTACTGGATTGTATTTGACCAACAATGTCAGAGCCAATAATAAAATAAGAGAGGAATGTGTCGCCCTATAACGCTGAACTTGTTTGTACTGACACCAACAAACCAAGGGAAGAACTGGATGGAATAAGTTTCTAATCATTTTAGCCCACAAAGTTTTAGTGAAGTGGCAGTTTGTCTCCCTCTAAGAAATCTGCAGAAAATGTGTTAATCCATCTCTCCATGAACAACACCACATATGCAAAACAATCTGTTTATTTTTAGCCTTGCCAATGTGTTTGGCAGACACTGCCTGAGTCTTTTCTTTGTGTCATTTCTGATAAGTCAGGCTGATCACTTCCTTTTAAATCCTTTTGTGGTGACACTTACAATACATTCTCTTTTCTTTCTTTTATTACATGGCTTCACTTTGAAGACGGATGGTATTCACCAGTGGACGGCAATGTTTTCTTTTCCCCAGTCACTATGATGTCCATACACTACGTTCTTGTGTCGTAATCTTTTTGTATTTTACACGTCTCCCTCTAAAGTTGCACATTTACCTGGTGGTTGCAAACAAAGTCACATTAATTTGATGCAATGACGGCTTTCTTTTCCAGCCTTTATGACCAGCACACAGGAGGATTTTCGACTCCTTTGTTTCCTAGCATTCAGCTACACCATGTGGTCTGCATGTTTTTCATTTTGCAATGTGATGTGGAGTGTTGCCTTTCACATTTAAGAAGTGGCAGCTGTATTTGGGAACAACTACGCCGACTTTGACTCAACAAATCCCGTTTTTATTTGTCATGTTTTTGTCATTGCAGGCAGATTTTTTGGTCCTCGGGCATGTGGTTCGGATTATGATGGTAATCTTTCTTTTGTCTAAACCTTTTTCATGTCACCCATTCTTTTCTTTAAAGTTGCAGAAACCAACAAAGTACTTGCATGTGTTGAGCTACTCACATCAGAAACAGCTCAAGCATGAACAAATTGGTGCTCCTCTTCTGCAGTACCAAACCATCACAGCCAGATTTCTTTCTGGACTAAACCCAGAACCCAGAAGGCTTTTGCAAAACTAGATTTTTTTTCAATTCAATTCAATTCAATTCAATTTTATTTATATAGCGCCAAATCATGAAACATGTCATCTCAAGGCACTTTACAAAATCAAGTTCAATCATATTATACAGATTGGGTCAGATTATACAGATTGGTCAAAAATGTCCTATATAAGGGAACCAGTTGATTGCATCAAAGTCCCGACAAGCAGCATTCACTCCTGGGGAACCGTAGAGCCACAGGGAGAGTCGTCTGCATTGTACATGGCTTTGCTGCAATCCCTCATACTGAGCAAGCATGAAGCGACAGTGGGAAGAAAAACTCCCCATTAACGGGAAGGAAAACCTCCGGCAGAACCGGGCTCAGTATGAACGGTCATCTGCCTCGACCGACTGGGGTTACGGAAGACAGAGCAGAGACACAACAAGAGAGACAAAAAAGCACAGAAGCACACATTGATCTAGTAATCTGTTCTACATTAGATGGTAGTAGCGGGTGAGCCGTCTTCTCTGGATGATGTCACAGTTAACAGAACGCCAGACCAGGTGTACCTACTATGAAGAAAGAGAGAGAGCAAAAAGTTAAAAGCTGAAATGACGACAGTCATTTCAATGTAATACAATGCAAAACTGGAGAACAGTAGACTGAAGAACAGTAGAAATCAGTAGAGTGAGAAAATTAGACCCTGATGTCCTCCAGCAGCCTAGGCCTATCACAGCACAACTATAGAGATAGCTCAGGGTAACATGAGCCACTCTGACTAGAAGCTTTGTCAAAAAGGAAAGTTTTAAGATTAGTCTTAAAAATAGATAGGGTGTCTGCCTCACAGACCAAAACTGGGAGTTGGTTCCACAGGAGAGGAGCCTGATAGCTAAAGGATCTGCCTCCCATTCTACTTTTAGAGACTCTAGGAACCACCAGCAGACCTGCAGTCTGAGAGCGAAGTGCTCTGTTAGGAACATACGGGGTAATCAGAGCTCTGATATATGATGGAGCTTGATTATTAAGGGCTTTATACGTTAGAAGGAGAATTTTCTGGTGAAGTCATAATTTTGTAGATTTGGATGCATGCCTAGATTCATTGTGATATTGAGAAACATTTTTTTTTCATCAGAGACATTAAGGATTTGGATCAAAAGTGTCAAGTGTTGCCATTCATAATCATAATTAGAATTCTGACTATATGGTCAAAACCCTGCATTCCAACTGATGGAGACCAACCCACAGGATAATGCCGCCGCCACCTTACTCCGCTGTTGTTATGGTGTTCTTTTTATTGTGTGTGTGTGTGTGTGTGTGTGTGTGTGTGTGTGTGTGTGTGTGTGTGTGTGTGTGGATGGGGGGACTCACATCAAAGGGGAAAAAGATATTGGAATCATTTATCATGGTTTAAACATATTTTACAATTCAAAACATGTCATTTTAACATATTAACATACACTTTTGAGATTTCCTGTCTCACCTTATCCGTCAACCTAAATAAAGTACCTATTGGAACACTTTGTTGAAATTTTTTTCAATAGTTGAAAGTTTTTGTCTGTAATATATTCGTAGACTATTATTCGTCCTGGAGTTTGGTGGTTTTCAATCACCACCTACAGCAGCGAGGAGAACTACGACCGAAAGATTATAACTACAGTTGTAATTTAGTTTTAAAATAATTGATTTAAAAAAAAAAGAAGACGTACATAATTTAAAACAATAAAATAAAAAAAAATCTTCCTTCCTCCGTTGGTATGACGAAGTCCTACTTCCGCTGACGCATTTGTCGTCAGCAAATATGGCGGCGAGCCGTGTTCGTCTTGTAGGATCGTTATTGGGGAAAAGTGTAAATTGTGCCTCGACTACTAACCCATTCACCCTGCAGTTATGCCGACAGGTAAAATATGAATAAAAACCAACTAAATAAATCTCTTTATATTAATCAGAATTTATTTAAATAGCGAAAACATGGACGTCCTTGTGTTAGCATGTTGTCTTCATCCGAAACTAGCTTGACGGATCTTTAAAATTAAAACCTGCCAACGTCACAGATAGTGTAAACAAAGTGTAAAGATGTTCTGGCTTCTCTGACTTATTCATGGAGGTCTTGGGTACAGTTCGGCTGCTGCTATTGGCTTCTTCTGTGGTTTAGGGAAGTCAGTGAGGCTAATGCTACTTGAATAACGGGAGCGCTGCTGTCTCCCCGCAGATATGCGGGACTCCTGCCCTCCACAGGAAGAACCTGGCGTCTTTAGGACCGGAGAAGTTCACCGCCGAGTTTATCCAGAAGCAGATAGAGGAGTTTGAGATCGGGAAGCGACACCTGGCCAACATGATGGGAGAGGACCCCGAGAACTTCACTCAGGAGGATATAGACGTGAGTCTAATCACCTGGAAACAGCGGATTTTACTGATTCAGTGAATAAGTAGTTTGCATTCAGTATTTCAATTCTTTAAAAAAACAAAAAAATGTAATATGGTAAAAACAAAACAAAAAAACTCTAAATTACATGTTTAAGCAGAGGTCGGTTTTCTTTGGTTTTATGAAATCTTCATAGCAATTTCCAAATTCCACATCTGTACATAAAATAGAAAGGCCTGGTTGAATTTGCCAGGCCTGATTACAGCCAGAGAGATAGAATTAAGAGTCACCTAAACAGAGCATGTTTGGCAGCATGGGCCAAAAGCTCTCAAAAAGCAACCCATCATGTCCAAAGCCCAAACTGAGCGCCGCCCCTACCTCAGCGTGGAGTTTAGTTCTTTCGTTGGTTTTAGTTAGGCTGTGTTTTTCCCATTCTGAATCAATTCTCGTATAAATTCCTAAAGATCGACTCATGTAACCAAAGATAAATAAAAGTAAAAAAAACTAAACATTTTTTGTCATCCTGTGAATTTAGACTTAGACTTAGACAACTTTATTTGTCATTTTGTATGCACAGAGTGCGTACAGAATGAAATTTCGTTTGCATACAGCTTTAAAATTTCAGTGAATTGCAGTAGATTTCAGAATAAAGTAAATTACAGGATAAAGTTACAGGATAAAGTGTAACAGTGATTTCACAGTACAGCAATTGAAATGTAAACAATGCAGGACAAATGTGGTACAGAGTCCAGTTTATAGCTTCAGCAGTTCAACAGTCTGATGGCAACAGGGAAAAAGCTGTTTCAGAACCTGGTGGACCTGCAGCGAATGCTGCAGAACCTCTTCTCAGAGGGCAGCAGGGAGAACAGTCCATGGTGGGGGTGTGAGGGGTCCATGATGATGTTACGGGCTCAGGACACGCAGCGCTCAGATGAAATGTCCTTAATGGAGGGAAGAGGAGCACAAACTAAACTCTGGGAGGTCCTATTTCTAATAATGCACCAGGTTAGATGCCATATAGCAGCTGAAGATTTCTCTGGCGTCCTCAGTTTTCTACCCTGAATCTGTTTGGACACGGCAGCTTTGTGAAAGTAATTGTCTCAACTTTCAGGGAGAGGCTTTGCCACCAGTAACCACCCTTTCTTCATTTGCTGTTGAATTTTAATGTAATGCTAGTATGAATATGTTGCATAACTTGTGTAATTTAGCTAAAAAAAAAATGTAATACCAGCAATCCAATTTAAAATCAGTTGGGGTCAAACAGAATCCGTTCTAAATCTTGAGAATCGGCCCTGGGTGTTAGCATAAGACAAACTGCAGCTTGGCTGATGAAACGAAGCCATTATTAGTCACGTTTCCATCAACTTTCTTTAATACACATTTTGAAATATTGCATTAGAAAAGGTTGATGGAAATGGCAAAAAAAAAAAATAAACATTTACTCATTAGCAACTGCTACTTCCTGTTTATTACAGTCAACGTATGACGACATTACGCTGTGCGTCGCCTGGTTCATTCGCTATAAACTAGTAGCTGGAAACATGTCTGTGCATTTTCTTTTTTGCGATATTTTAAAAGTTTGCTTGAAATTTTTAATGAGAATTGGATGGAAACACAGCTATTGTCTTATTTGGAGAACTCGTTCTGATTTTTTTCACTGATTTACACGCTTTAAGCTCTGAAAATGACTTACAATCAGTCCCGAGTCAGAGGAAGTTTGTAAAATTCAGACGTGTCATAAATAAAGCCTGAGCTTTTATCACATGGGCAGCTGCACCAGGACATTGCTCCCCAGAATGTTGTAGTGATCCACAGAGGTTGTTGGAGTAAAAATAGTTTTATAAACGCCAAATATTGCTTTAAATGAGAGATACGCTCCCTCTTTCTCAACAGACCGCTACAAACAGAGCTTGACAGACAGGATTAGTTCTTAGTTTTTGTTGTAAGATGGAACTGAATGACAGTGTTAGAAACTTTTGACCTGTTGGAGTTTCTCAGCAATCTCCCTCCAACCCAGAAACCCTCCATCTAGAAGTTCCTGGGAAATGAGAAAGTCCTGCCTCCCAGCCAAGGTCTTTTTCTGTGATCAACGTCTAGCTGCTGATTGTTTTGGTTCCGGCTGAATTTGGAGACTCAGGTGGGTCCTAATTGCCCCAATAAAGCCTTCCTGGTTCCTGAAACGGGTTCCTGTGACAGAAATGTCCAAAAATGGCGTCGCTGGGAGAGCCGCAGGGAAAAAAGCTCTGCTGATGGGGAAAAAAAAACAAAAACTTTGAAAAACGTTGAATCTTGTCACTGTTTGCTATTGTTAGTTTTTAATTTCATGTGTTTTAGAAATAATTAGTATTTTATTTCATTTAAATCTATAATTTCTACATGAGGTGCAGAATTAGTACTAATTCATCTAGTTCTGTGTGTTTATTGTTTATTAATACAGATATTTTTCAGAGCTTAACAGATGTTTAAACACCTGGATCCAAGGGACCAACGTAAGGTGAAAGTTAAACTTTATGTTTTTTTGTAGAACAGTTTCCAAGCTGCAGGATTTAATTTTTTTGTTGACTATTAAGCAGGTTTGGCAGCAGGCGGGCGTGGCCACCTCCCTCTAATCCACTGAATCATTCTCATTAGTGACACCCTCAGGCCCATTTCCACGCATTTGTTTGCGGCTGGGATTTTGGCCAAACTTGCAAACATTTAGCCCAATTTTCCACTTGTCTCTTGGTCCGTCCCCCGCGTCCCTCCTAAGTAATCAATAGAGCTGTCTGCGTCGAGCTGTGAAAAGCGAAGCGACAGCCAGCGGTCCAAACCTGGAAAATCAGGGAGGACTCTTGATGAATCCCGGGGCTCTGGTTTGGAGTCCAGGCGCCTCAGGTGTGACGGAGACAACGAAGCAGGAAAATTCAAGAAGATGTTCACAATCATGGGGGGGGGGGGGGGGAACCTTTCCGCACGACACAGAAAGGCCCCACAGCATTCATTTCTCATTAAAACCAAAACATCAGGGCATCAGTTACCTGCAGAGACATCATTATCATCATGGCGGTCAGATTAAAGGATGACTGACGTCTTCTTGAGGACGTGTGGTAGAACTTTATTTGGATACAGAGCTGATAAACAAAATCCTCCTCATGTTGTTGTAGTTTTTCCAAACAGAATGCTCCCGCAAAACTTGTAAAGGGTCATCATCAGCGCAGCTAGCCGTTGTCTTTGCAGCTAAAACGTGTTTAAATAAGTTCATTTATGGGTTTAAAATGGGATTTCTTGTTGGTTTTGTTGTTAGTTTTTATCTCTGGCTGTGAACGCTTTATGGTTAAGTTGCTTATAGCTAATCACAGCTGTTCCTCTATTTGTGATTTTTTTTTTTTTATAAAATAATTGTTGGTCTGCAGGAGAAATCTAAATGGGCAGTTATGGATTTCTTTCTTTTTGCAAAACTGGCATTCAAAGCTATGTTTGCTGCAGTTTAATGAACCTAAGAAGGCATTTTTTCATTCTAAACTATGTAAGACTGTGCAAAGGCTTTTTCACATTTCAGAGGCTTCATTTTTCTACATTGCCACAACTAGAAATGAATACATTTTTCCAAAGAGACTTTTCTTCTCCCTGGTTTGAGTTTTTATCTGTTTTTCTTTTTTAAAAAACATCTTCTGTCCTTCTGGAGCTTTTTTGCTGTCATCTATAACCTCCATCCTTTCCCCATGTGGCTGAGATTTGCTTTGCTCAGATCTGCATCCAACAGCTTCCCCTCTCTCTCCCTCTGTCACTCCGTCTTTGCTCCTTTGGGATCGCTCCCATATTGTGTCGGACCTCTTGGGAGGCACAGGTGTGTCCTCATCTGTTCCCCACTTTTCTCTCTCCTTTTTTTTTACCCTTTAACTTTTGCTCCCTTGTCTTCCAGCCTCTCACGCCTTCGTTTTTCCCTCCCTTTCTACCCGCTCTCCGTCGTTGTGACAACCTTAAAGGCAGCAACCTGCTTCCTGCGAGCAGCACCTGCCGCTTCACTAATTGAGCCGACAGGAGGAGGAAGAGAGGGGCGAACAGGCTGTCGTGATGAATGTGGGGAAGCCAACGCGCTTCCAACGCGCTCATTCTCCGCGCCATCTGTAGCCCTGCTAATAACAGTCACACAGATGAACTCGGAGTGAACCGTTGGACGTCCAGCGTGTCCTCTGAGAGCCTTTTCCTGCTGCTTTTCTCCTTCAGCTTCACAGTAACAAACACAAATCTCACTCGCCTCTCCGTGAACCCGCAAGCAGCTCGCGCCTCGTCTTCTGTCACTTTCATCGACCCGCGTTCTCCGGACATGTCGGTCGTCATCGCCCAAACTGTTTATTTATTCATTATTTTTTCTTTTGCTCTCTTTTTCTCCCCCGCAGAGGAGCATCGCCTACCTTTTCCCCTCTGGCCTGTTCGAGAAGAAAGCTCGGCCCCTAATGAAGGTGAGATCTCACTTTAATCCATGTTTCATTAAATAATGTGAACGTTTTCTTTGTTACGCACTCAAAATAATGTCAATCTTTATACTTATTTCTGTTTACATTTCTCAGTTTCCCCCCAGAAACTGCATCATTTAGTCTCTTCAGCTCTGAATCTTGTTTTATCAAGAACTCAGAGATAAAACTACAAATTTGAGGAGTTGTGTAACAATGTGGTTAGAGACTTCTTTAATCACCGTCTAGAAAATAGTTGTCAGCTTTTTGTAATCTAACTGCATATTTCTGCTCATTTAAATTACATTAACAAACATGTTGTCTTCCACTTTAACACCTTTATGATGTAAAAAATAGACATTTGGTTCACATAATTTTATTTAGAACAACAACAATAAAAAGAAGATAATAAACTGCATCAAATGTAGGGCTGGCAGATATGGCTTATAAATAAAATCTCAGATTTTATTATACCAAATCAGATTAATTGATTTTCTTTTCCTCCTTTTCATTTAACAAAAAAAAAATTAAAGACATTCTTTTGAAAACTTGCCTTCATGTCAAGCATTTGCTCTGGGAGTTGATCTGAATTCAAAGTGCTACTAAATACAAGCTGTGAGACATGCTTGTAAAACAAGATGGCAGTCCCGCCGTTGGCAATGTTTGCTGCTAGCAGTATTATGCAATGAGATAAGAACAGGCTTCACTTCATTTCTGTAACTTCAAACAAACTTCAAAAGAAGTACATGAATGAATTAAAGTATCTCGTCTTATAATAAAAAATCTTTCGTCTTTACAATATTTTGACAATAGATGTTACAAAACATAGATTCGGCATCATTGCATGCAATTCTCTTCATGGAAGCCCAATAAGAAGATTTGCAAAATAAAATCCAGATTTTCCAAAATTTAAACCATAGTAAATTGTAAATTTGAATTAATCGATTAAATCGATGTATTGCTCAGCCCTAATCAAATGAAAGATAAAAAGTATTTGATTGTTTCTGTTCAACACATCAAAAAAGCACTAATAGCAAATTTGTTCACAGCTGTCACAGTTTGAAGGACCGCCTCTTTTTGGGGGTGGGGCTTCTGATAGGGAGGGAAGGACTAGGTTGTTGTCTTGCCAGTTTTGTCCTTTGCTATCCTCAACATTGATACTGTTGTAGGGATTTTCTTTTTGGGGGGGCTGAACATTTTGTAATTGCGAGTCTAGTGGAGTATATAACTTTTACACATTTAGATTTTTTCTATTCTCATTGGTCTTTCCTGACTTACAAAGACTGACGGACTAATCCAGTTTTATGGCCTCAATGAAATGACTTAGGAAAAATGAAAAGCACTGGGCCAACTGGCTTTTTCCGATGAAAGCACTTGCAGCGCCATGTGGCTTCCTATCACACTACCACGCTGGAATTCACTGAGCTTCTTATTTTTTTTTACAAATGCTTGTAGAAGCAGTCTGCATGGCCAGAATGAGAATTGACTTTATTCACCAAGTTTGTGGGTACAAACAGGGAACGTGACTTCGGTTTAAGACATTTGCTTCGTAAAAAACAAACTGACAGCAAACTACCATATATAACTAAACACTTTGCGGGGAAACGGAGGAACAGGAGCAGTATGTAGAGGGGGGGATTTTTTTTATGCATGATTTTACCCACCTGGGACCATGAAAGGGATTGGAAAGCCTGAATTCAATGTCTCTGAGGAGTCACTCACAACCATTTGCATTGTAATGCATACGGTCAAATATTTAAATCAATATTTCTGTTATCTTTTATTACAAGCCTCGTGCAAGTTTTTGTTGCATTGCTGTTCAGAATGGTTAATGGCGTTTCTTTTTTTTATTGTCTGTTTTTGTGATATTAAACTCTCAGGGGTGGTATTATTTTAATTCTGTATAGAAGTAAGCATTCTTAAATGAGATTTTCTGCACAGATGGATCTAAACAGAACTTCTGATTGGATTTAATGCCCACATGAACATGCTCTTTTGGTTTACAGCCAAACTAAGACACTACTACCTTCTTGTTGTCTTAAAAATATTTCACTGCTTGACTTGAAGCCAATAAGCGGGACTCATCGGCAGGTGGTGTGGTACGGATATGTCATAAACAGGGTTGTTGTCTTATTTTTTTATTTAGCTTTTTTTTCCTCCAAACAGCCCTATTTGTTGAGATTCTTGTTATGGTCAAATTAATGTTTTTTTCTTGTGGATGAATGCACACTGGTTCATATTTTACTGTCTTTTTCCACCTGCAGCATCCTGATGAGATCTTTCCAAAGCAGAAAGGTATGTGATGTTTCCACCGGTGCATCAGTTTGTATCTTTAGATACAACTATCAGCTGATTTTTTTTTTTTTTTTTTTTTTTGGTTTTCCTCTGCATATAGCGGTGCAGTGGGGACCAGACAGACGACCTTTCCACTTCCTGTTCTACACTGGCAAGCAGTCCTACTATTCCTTCATGCACGTAAGTGCAACCCACGAGTCAGTCTTCATCCTGTTCATGTGGCCATTTCAATTTTAAGCCTGATAGTTTTAGGCAGCACACTGTTTCAGATTTTACATCAAAGGCAACAAAACTTATTCCAGCTGCAAGACTGGAAGAGGTTTTATAGATGTAGCCAAAGTCCAGAAAAAAAAAACCATTTAGACAGATCTTTATAAAGTCTGAAGAAATATTGATTTAGACTAGTTTTAAATTGTATGAATAAGTAAAGGAAAATATGAAGCATGTTAGCAAGCATTGCTAACTTGCAATGCTAGAATGTAGGCTGTGAATAAAACAGCTAGAAAAACACAGAGGATAACTTCAGAACTATTGTGCTTTTGCTTGGATATAATGTAACATTAGCACTAATGTATAACCTCATGTAAGCTATCATTCTGTTTTTTTATGTAGTTATATATTGGCGTTAATTAGCATGCTATTATAAACTAATGTGACCATCTTGGGTGACCTCTTAGTTAGGGATACAAACAATTGAATTATAATTAGTTGTAAATTAAGCGGAGCCACACTTGACAGTTTGAAGAGAAATAATCAGACAAAACAGGAACATGAAGCGGTCCAAATGGAGTCTGGTGTAGAGAAAATTTAATATTTTTATATTTTATATTTTTATATTTTATATTTTTATATTTAATATTTTTATATGACGACAAGGATGTAAAATGCGACTGTTTTTAAATTAAAACACTCTGTAAGCTCGTTAAGTTGTCTCCTAAATAGCGCCGTTCAGTCGTGGTGCATGGCGGAGCAGATTCAACATCTCAACCACAACTTACTGATGCTCTCAGAAAGCAAGATTATATGAGAGAAAAAGGGAGGGGCTTGCACAAAAAAGTATGATAGAAAAAGAAATGCTAATAAGCCCGGTTGATAGTGAGGGCTTTTGTGAGGATTATAAGTGTTTCACATATTTTATTGTATTTATCTTACTTAAATATATTTAATAAGTATATTTTACTTTAATAATGTGTGGGGAAAAAAATTTCATTCAGTGATGTGCCTTTTTTAAATTCATCATATCGTAAAAAAAACTTGTCATACAAGAGCTAATATGTGCATATTAATTATATTATACTATTTACTTCTGATATAGTAGCTGAAATCCGGTATTAGTAGCTTTATTTTGCTTTTAATTATTTTAGTAACTCTCATTTAGGCTTAGTCTCCTTTCAGAGCAGAGGTATGTTTTAAACTGCTACACAAACTGCTAATATTGTCAAAACAGACAGCAGTCCATACAATACAGGTTACCTGAAAATATCAAATTAAAAATCACCAAGAACATTCAAAATGGGAAAACTATCCAGTGATGTTTTTTTTCTAGCGTCCCCAAAATGTGCTAATAGCTAATTTTAGCATTGTAAATAGGCTAAGCTAACGTTAGCTAATGTATTGGTATCAATTTGAATGCAAGGTTTAAGTAGTATACTGACAGCATTCACTAGCATGTTAGCAATAGCTAACAATATGCAAAGATACAGAATGCTACTTCAAATACTATAGTGCCAGTTTATGTCATTTATAAATATACAATTTATATGTCTTAACTTACAAACATTTATTCTTTTCCACGGTGTCATTTTCAATGCACTCACCATTATTAAACTGTTTCACATATGGACAAAATAAGAGATAATTAAAATGTCTAAATGTTAAATTTATTGATGCACAATTGCCTGTAAACATAAATAAACAAGTACCCTTTTGTAAGCCCACACTGGTAGCCCATATGCCTCATATAAATGGGAAGCCAGCATGTATATTAAGACAAATTAACAACAACAAAAATAAATGTTCATGGCAAGTTTATTTGTATTGCACATTTTGTACATTCAAAGTGCATGAACAGAATATTAGAAAAGAAAGCATTGCAGAGGAATTGTAGCAGCAGGTCAAGATATAAGACACATTGGACTACAAACTTCAACATTAACATTTAAAGGCAACTCTAAACTAAAAGGTTTTTAACCTTGATTTAAAGGAACTCAGGTTTCAGCACGCTTACAGGAAGTTTGTTCCAGATAAGTGGAGCACAATTTTATGCAGAATCAAATTTAGCAAATAAAAGGACATTAAATTACTTGTTGAAACTATCTATGGGTAGTTCTGGTAATCTAATATTGTTTTTAGCATATAAACTAATGTTTGCATTGTAGCTAATTCTAGCTTATTAGGTCATTTTATATAAAAAGATTTATTCAATTGAAATGGTAGCTGTTGCTAGCTGCTACATTACTTTTTCCAGGATGTTAGCTAGAATGTTTTGCTAATATGTTAGTTTATATGCCAACATGAAGTAGTGTTAAACATCATTGAAGAAACCATAAATGTTTTTATGGTGGCTCGGGGGGGGGGAATTAATGTCTGCTTTTGTTTGGACTCAGAATCCCATCAAGGATGTTCTTCTGGTTTGGTGAAGAGCAGCAGCTAAAGTCCAAAGATAAAAAAAAAAAAAAAAAAAAAGTTTTAAATACAAATCTCTGTGACTAAAACACTGAGGGATTATGATATTATGCACACACCTCTTATTGTCTGCCATCTCAGTCTGCACCCCCCGCTGTTGGGCTAAATCGGTGTGTCAGACACGTCTGAGAGCCTGATTGCAGCCTCATTCGGCCCTTTTCCTGCCCGGTTTGCAGCTCTTCCACCTTTTCTTTGTTTCCTAATTCATTCCACAATCTTCCTCCGTCACACGCACATCCTCAGGGGTGTTGCCAGGAGGGGGCGGCGGCGTGTAAATCAGCCCTCCTGCTCGGCTCAGCGTGCCACATTAACCCGCCCGCTGCTCCGCTGAGCTCTTTATGGCCACAGACCCGGAGTAAAACCTTCATCTTTCACACGAGACGTCACAAAAAGCTGCAAACACGCAGCTTTCTTTGCGCTTTAATGCGCCCGCTATGAACCTAAAGGTGGCCTTGTGCATATAAAGAGCACTTATTGAAAAGAGAGCGTGGTGCTCAGGCTCTCCGTCACAGCCAACCAACCCATGTGAGTGACTCCTCATCGATGTAGGAGCCTGTGTTTGCAGACGTTTATTTCGCCTGCTTTCATTTTTTTCCCCCTGATCTCCTATTACACTTTTTTTTTTGCAAAGAAAATAGGTTTCTGCTCCGTGTTTTGCTCCCCCCGTCTATCGCTGGCCAGAGTGGCAGAGGATTAGGCACACTCCATCAAGAAGGAATTAAACAAACATCTGGTGAATAATTGACGGGGAAATGAGTTCTCACCCAGGCGCGGGGTGGGGAGGGGGGGGGTCTCTGCCCTCGGGGACGTGACCAGCATGCCCACCCCCCCCTCCTCTGTCTGTCTGTCTGTGCTCAGCACCATGACAGGGTCCCCTCAGGCCGTCCTCCATGCGAGCAAAGCTGCTACTGTCCTCTTCCCTTTATTTATTTTTATTTTTTGCTTTATTTATGTGACAAGCCTTTCAGTTCAGGTGCCCAGGTGAGGCCACGGCAGAATATGTGGGTAGAGGTACCGCTGGGATTGAACGCGTTGCTGTTTGTGATGCGTTTCAGGAGCTGTACGGCAAAGTGCTGAACATCGAAAAGCATCAAGATCGCCTGAGAGCAAAAGGACTCTTCTCTGCCGAACCCAAGCAGATGTCAGTTTGAGCGGCCCTCTTTCTCCAAGACAAGAGACGTCTGAGATAAGTTGAGAATAAACCCATTTCCTGTCCCCATCAGCTCCCTGGGAGCAAGCAGGTGGCTGACCAAGGAGGAGCTGGAAGCGTCGTTAGTGGAGACCATCTCCACTCAGGATGTAAGAGCAAACGTTGTGATCTGTGGTCGTCTTTGCACGTTCCGAAAGGACGCCTGAGTTGGTGCTTTCTCCTCCTCAGTACCAGCGTTTCATCCAGCTGATGGAGCGCATGCTGTCCATGCCCTACTGCAGCTTGGAGGAGGAGTTCATCCTGCGCCACCGCCAGCAGCTGGAGGCACAGTCCATGCACCAGGTGGTGCCGCCGCTTCAGAAGGACGACAGAGGGGTGGACTTCAGCGCTGCAGAAGGTGGGCAAACTTTACACCAGCAATGGAGGCCAAACCCAGACCCAAGCTTTCTACTCCATCTTTCGTCTTCTGAATCTTCTCAACTTTTAGATTTCCCTATTCAGCATTTCTTTCAGCATTGTTACCCTTAAAGCTGGTGCACAACTCATAAAGATCATATTAAACAACCAAATGAGACATAAACTAAACTAAAAATGGCCATAATAAATGAAAAATACTGGTAGTTCCAGAAATACTTATGGCATTCAAAAACTTGACTGCATTATTATTAACAAAAGTGTTGTAAGATGCCAAAAAGTAAAACACACTTAAAAGGTCTGATTTCAGAAATGACTGATGATGTCTACAAGACAATAGGGAGCAAAACCAGCTGTTAGGAACAGCTCCACAGTTAAAACGGCTGTAAAGTTCAAGGCTGCATTGACTAAGAACTCTTTAGCCAAAGCAGAAGTGCGTCAGCGGTCGCCATGATAAGAGCTGTCTGAATAGTGCAGTCAGTGAGGAAGGAGGTAGGAAAAGGAGCCTTCATGCTTCCTCTCACAGCTCCTTTAGCGTAGGAACCTCACAACGTCCCTCATCCTCACTAAGGAGCCATAAGGAATCCCACAATCCTTTGCGTGACGTGACGTATAAGCACAGCCCACCTCACGGATTTAAAGGAACATGTCTGGAGAGGAGAGAGCGCGCCGTTGTAAATATAGTGATATATTACATGAGTTGTTGGTGATTCACGTGGATCAGAGGCCATCTCCACCTCTGCTGTCTACGGTAAGTAAGGTCTGATAGAAACCACAACGTTGTACACATTTATTTTGCACCTAATGTGTATAGAACATTTTCTGTTAAAAACAAAAAAAAGCCAAACCATCAGCAGCATGTTAACTCTGTAAGAAGACAATAACAAACAATCGGACCGGTTATTTTAGAACTAGAAAGTCTGAATACGTTTCTACGCCTTCCTTAGCTTTGGTTTGTGTAATGAGAGCGTCGGCCGGTCGCTACAGTCGTCTAGCTGGCCTGTTTTGTTGTTCATTTTCAGAAGGTTGTAGGCCCGGATTCTCAAAATACTGAGAGTAGTCGTACGACATTTCTAAGGACGTTAAACATCTATCAGTGAAACAGTGAAAGGATCCAACAACAAGGAAAAGCTGCCCTGGAGTTTCATTAAAACAAGTTCAGCGTAACAGGAAGTTGTTAAAAACGGCTCCAGAGCATCGCAGGTCAGTTCAGGGCGGCTACAGCGCGTCGCTCAGCGTTTAGACACCAGGTAGCAGAGCATCCTGGCCTCTGGGCGGCAGCACGGTGGGGGCTGTTTATAGGACTTCTAGGAAGACGAGTTCAACTCATCCGTGTTTTCTTTCAGGCAGGAGAAAGACGTCTAAGTCATCAGTGGTCGTCCGTGACTGCGGCTCGGGGTGCATCACCGTCAACGGCAAAGACTACCTCCACTACTTCCCCGTGCTACAAGACAGGTAGGAGCGGCCCGCTGAGCCTTTTCACCGGCCGTTCACAGATAGTGTTTCCCTTTAAAATGGAAAACGGCTCGTCTTTTATCCTCCACACGCAACCCTAAAAAAAAAAACCCTGATGGAAAGCAGCTTTTCCCCCTCTTCACAGCGACGCGTTCTTATTTATTTATTTATCTCCTTGTAGTGAGTTAATTACACAGCTGAGTGAGCGTGCGCCAGTGTCCGGTGCTGGTGCTGTCACGCCGTGTGGCGACGGGCTGTAATTGGAGCGCAGAGGTGACAATTGACTTTGTCAGCAGCCGCTGGCCGTTCAGGCCGTTCAGGCCGTTCAGGCCGACGCTCCATCCAGAACGCAGACACTCCCAGTCCTGCTGAGTCAGAGCTTCCTCTGAGATTGGAAAGGCCCGTCTGAACAGTCAGCCAAGCAGACCTTGAATTAGCTAAGCCTCCACCGTTGAGACCACTATCTGTTAAATAGCCACGCTTCCTCCTTTCACCCCCCGCTCCGTTATCTCCTCCTTGTTTCTCCTCCTCGCTCAGAGAGCAGCTGATGTTCCCGCTTCAGTTCGCCGGCATGCTGGGCCGCTTCGACCTGGAGTGCACGGTGAGCGGCGGCGGCAGGTCGAGCCAGGCGGGGGCGCTGCGGCTCGCCATCTCCAGGGCGCTGCTCAGCTTCGTGTCGGAGAGAGAAGGAGAGGCGATGCGGCAGGGTGAGCAGGAAGTGCAACACCTCAACGCCTTAGCGCCTCAGCGGCTGCCACTTCAGGTTGGTGTTCTTTCTCTGCAGCTGGCCTGTTGACACCTGACCCGCGAGTCAGGGAGAGGAAGAAGCCGGGTCAGGAGGGAGCCCGACGCAAGTTCACCTGGAAGAAACGCTGAGGACGAGGGACTCACCCCAACAACTGTGGAGCCAGATCAGCATCAGGGGTTCATCTCAGTCTCTGAGGCTGCAGTGACATCCTTTGGCCACTAGATGGAGATGTATTGTAACAAATGAACTATTAACTTGTTCCAATTATAAATAAATTAAAGATTTTCATATAAAAAAATCTGCCTATGTGTGGTTTAAAGTTGCTTGTTTATGTTATCCTCTCTATGAGCATCTCTGGACATACCAGAATGTTTTCAATGTTAAGCAAAAACAATTTAACAACAATTTGATCAAGTTCAACAATTATATGATGTTACCAAAATCCCTTTTTAGTCGTTTGTCAACTTAAAAAAAAAAAAAAAAAGAGATGGGGTAGAAATTGATTAGGTAGAACCAGACAGAGTAGATTTTATCCAACTCTTTCATGAAATCACACGATGCGAGAGAAGAAGATGCGGATGACTTGCTGTGGAAAAGCCAAAAGAAGCCTACATTACCCATAATGCAAAACTGATGGTAAAGGAGTTGTTCCAGAAAATCTGTTCTTTTTTGCTTTATTGATTTAAAAACTTAAAAAAAATAGCAAAAAGCAACTAAATTTAGGTCATTTCAATCTGTTATTTTGATATAATTTTTTGTAGTTTGTCTTAATCACGTTCTAAAAAAATCCCAAAGAAATGGTAGGAAGTAGAAAAGTTGGGACTTTAAGTGTTACTGAATGCCTTTAGCTTCAGAGGGACTACAGAGATTCTCTGGGATAATATGCCGACAGGATGACTGCTGTCCGTGCCCTCCACAAATCTGGACTTTAGTGAAGAATGATGAGAAGAAAGCAGTCAGAGGCGTTCACAGTTGGGTCCATGTTGGAGGTGCAGCAAACATGGAGGAAGGTGCTGCCATCAGGTGAGACTGAAGTTCTACATTTTGGCATACATGTTAGAGGTGAACACTGCCCATCGCCCTGACTGCACCGTCTGCACTGTGAAACACGGTGGTGGCAGCCTCATGCTGTGGGAAGGCTCCCGTCAGCTGCGACGGAGAGGCTGCTGGGAGTCAGGGAACAGGAGTGGAGGTAGATCCTGGGAGGACTTGTGAATACAAATGCATGCCGCACTTTTCAGATCTTTGTCTGGAAATAAAATCAAACCCAAGTCTTTTCACTTTAAAATTACCCTACTTTGGGTTCTCGGTGAAATAGAAGATTGGGGTTGTAACGCAATGCCACCGTCTTACCACTAGATGTCACCAAATAGCCACAAATGTCGCGTGAGGCGCGCCGGCTAATTATAGCACAGGATCCTGATTTAACAATTAGGTCAACAATTAAATGACTGATTTACAAGTAAATCCACTAAAGAGTAGATTTTCAGATTACAGTGAAGATAATGGTCTCATATGGGTGGAAATAATTTGGTTTCTGTTGCTGTAAGCCTTTAAAATTAGAATAATCAGAATAAAGGTTTACATTTAGCCCTCAGTCCGGACTGACAGGTGCAGCTTTCACCTGTAATCTGCTTCTTTGTTCTGGGAGGTGGAGGCTGCGATGTGTGGGTGTGTTGGGTGGAGAGGTGGAGTCTTTAAGTCCCCCAGACAGGCGCACTAGACAGATTAGTCTCCAACCGCTAACCGGGACGGAAACCAGCCCCAGACAGAGGACCGAGCGCCGCACCTGTCCCCGAGCCAGCCTGGAGGTCTGGAAGGTGGTGCCGGCGCAGTCTGGATTCGGGTCCGATGGAGGCAGCCGTGCTGGGCCACGCTGTCATGACGGATGTGGACTGCAACAGCAACAGCCTGAACGCCGAGCTGGAGGTGAAGAAGCTGCAGGAGCTGGTGCGGAAGCTGGAGCGGCAGAACGAGCAGCTGCGGAGCCGGGCTGGAGGCTGCATCTCCGGGGGCTACCCGCACCTCCCCGGCCCGCTGCCCACCCTGCTCTGCCAGGCGTCCTTAGGCTCCTTTTCCCCTCCGGAAGAACCGTTTGAGTATTTCCACCCACACGCGGGGAGAGAGGATGAGGAGGATGAGGCATCGGAACCGTCGGTTCTGGATGACTTGGAGCTTCTGGATCTGGAATCTCTGAGCTGCTCAGAGGAATCGGATGAAACCTGGTAAATGTCAGGTCTTTGTTCCAGTAAACCGGCCATTTGTTGCTTCTCGTGTCCTGAATCCTGCAGCACATGCAGCTCTTTTCTCGCAGCATTTAAGCTTTTCTTTTCAGGTGTTCCAACGTTTGGTTTCCCCAAATCCACACATGTTGGAAGATGAATTTTGCAACTAGCCGAACAGGAATGGCCAGTCATCAATATCAGCAAGCTGCCTCTGTGCATGAGGGGAATCCCTTTACATTAGGCCTGTCTTTAGACTCTAAATTCACTTAAAAGCATAATTTGAAAGGGTCAGGAATTGGTTTGAAACAATGCTTCTCTCTTACAGGTGCACCTCAAAAAAAAATCTAACAGCCTATTTACTGAATTCATTTGTGGACCTTTGACACACATTTCCTTCCACCAAGGCTTATGGAAACGGCTCTGGCGACTTTAGATCTGGTTAAAATAGCCTTTCATCCCACAGAGGATCACAGATAAGATGTCTTCCAAATTGATCAAAAGCTGTCTGGATGCTGTCTAGGGAGAAAAAAGGTTCTCCCAACCGACCTGGTCCTCTGTTGGCCCATGAGCCTAGCCGCAACAACTGCCAACCGGCGTTTGTGAGACCTGCTGATTTAGACGTTTGGGATCTCTGGGGATGCTGTCATGTTAACCACACTGGAGGTTTTTTTGAGCATGACCAGCATGCAGATAATAAGCACATACTTTGATTAGGCAACTTGACTCCTGTAGCGCCTGGGAACATGGATATATGCGTGATGACGTGATGACGCCCGGGTGAGAGAAGATAAAGAAGCACGGTAACGACTGTCCGACTGGTGCCTGATTATTAATGTTAAACACAAGTTAGGAAACTATAACTCCGAAGCCTCCCTTTTCAAGCCTTTCACTGGTAGACTTGGAGATGTGCTTTGATCGCTATCCTGCTGCAGAACTTAAGTGCTCTTAGCCTTAAGGTCAGCAGTGGTTGTAGCTTTGGAACCCGGCCATGGATGTCCGTTTTCACCTGCTTTCAAACTTAATAAAACCAAGTGAGGTCTGCACATCTATAGATGGTGGTCTGGGGTCCTCTGTGATCTCAATGATGGCTGATCAGTGGAGTAATTGTCTTCTAGGTCGGCTGCCCCATGGAAGGTTCTCCTGCTGCATGTTTTCTCCGTGTGTAGATTTCGGCTCCCACTGCTGTTCCAAAGCATTGCAAATTATTTTCTCATCTGTTCTTGAATTTATTTAGATCGGGCGATAAGGGGTTGCTTTTTGAGATTTTCTCTGGCCTACTTCCTGTTGTCAGAGAGGTTCCATCTCTGCAAGTTATAAGTCAACAGGTCTGGCTGGTAAAAATGAACCAAAGCTGTGATTAACGTTGCTGTTTGAGAACCTTTAGCCTGCTTCATGTTGTCAGTCAGGTTCCGTGTGATTTGAATACTTGTTCACTAAAGCTATGTCGCATTGTTTAGCGATCATGGCTTACTCCTAATAAAACCTAAAATCCTATTTCTTATAAACTTAGAACTCAACTGAAGATGAATGAGAAATTTTATTTTTATTTTTTTTAATCCCGGACCGTTATGATGTGGTCTACATAGTCACAGGGAAGCCTGGTGATGTGACAGTTGTCCAGCAGACTTCCTCCACAGGACCGTGTCATTCCCCAGTTTCTGTCATTGCACACAGAAGGACTTCCCTCCTGGTTTCCCCCGAGCTGCTGACCTGTGTTCCATGCGGTGGCTCCATCAAAAACCTGACAGCATAGAGTTGAAGCCGAGGCCCGGCCAGACCACAGCGGCAGAATAGTTAGACGTGTGGAAAAGCTGAACCTGAGTGGATAAAGAAAAGGCTGCAGGTGGAATTTCAAATATAGCAGGACTGCAGGCATCGCTATCAGGCAACTGTGAAACAAGTAAAAAGAAGTTATGAAATGTCCTATTGTCACACTGTCAAAAACCATGTGGTTTACTTAAAGCTGTTGGTTCTGTTCTAATGGTTCCTCAGCCTTCCCCCAAGGCATTTGAGACATTTCTGATTGTCTTTGTGGAAAAGCTGAATCATATGAGGGCTCCTACATCATCCCCCGGTTTTCACTCTTCAGTCTCTGTCCCTTGCTCTGCTGCTTATCACCAGTTTGAGCCTGTGACTTTGTCTTTTCTATATGGGGCTTTTCATCATCTGAATCTCTCTGATTTTTTTACCTTGACTGTTTAAAGAGGTGATTTCCTTTCTTACTCCATCTGTTCTGGTTGTTATCAACATCCATCTGCCCTCAGGTATGGTTCCTAAAAGTTTAAACAGGCATCAGCAGAACCACTGATCATAAAATGTAATCCCTTAATCCCAATTTGCCTTCAAATCTCCCCCCCCCCCCAGTCTAACTTTAAATGTCTTCGAAGCACAGAATCTGCAATGTTGATGGTTTTTAATGACTTTTTCCTAGTAACAGATTCCAGAAACCGTATAATTATGGTTCACTTAGATTTCAGAGTTGCCTTTAACACAGTGGAACATAACATTCTGATGACCTGCTTAGAGCATGGATTAGGCTGCACTGGAGTGGTTCAGATTATTGAGAGAACTTTTTCTGCTGCATCAAAGGATTACAGAGCCTCCTTTGTTCTATTGTGGTTTGGGGTCCCGCATGGTGTGGTTCTTGGGCCTCTCATATATTCCCTGTATCTGCTGCCCCTGGCTCCATTTTCGGAAATCGTAAGAATTCCTGTTCATTGTTACGCAGATAATACTCTGGTTTAAATCTGCTCTTAAAACCCATCACTTCTCTTTGGCTTTGGCTCGATATATATTTGTTTATTGTTCCTTTTGTCCTGCCCGCGTTGTATTTTCTGGTTGCTACATTTACTTGGATTTTGTTTCTATTTGAATTTTCTTTTATTCAAATGCAATATAATTTTTTTTTAATCATTGTTTTTCTTCAGCACTTTGGTCGGAGCCTTCTGTTTTCATACTGCTTTGTAAATCAAAATGGCTTAGCTCCACAAGGAGGGTTAGCCGAAAATGTCAATTACAAAGAAGCTGGATGTTTAGAGCGGAGTCTTCAAGCACATTCATTGAAAGTTGAGTGGAAGGAAAAATTGTGTTAGAGACACACCACAGGCTTATCTAATAGTAGGGATGTTAACGAAATGAACATTTTGCATCATGATTGTGTTCACAACAAAATCATGGTTTTAAAAAAAGTGTTACATTTGCAAAATCTATTCTCTTATTGGAGTAGAATTACTGTATTTTTTCCCAATTGTAACTGTACTGCAGTCAACACTTTGGCTACATTGGTCAGGTTTTTAATTTGTCGTTTTCTGTATTGGATACTTGTAATCTTCCCATCTCACCTACTGAAGTGTGTGTGTGTGTGTGTGTGTGTGTGTGTGTGTGTGTGTGTGTGTGTGTGTGTGTGTGTGTGTGTGTGTGTGTGTGTGTGTGTGTGTGTGTGTGTGTGTGTGTGTGTTACAATAGAAAAAAACCTTTTTTAACTGGAAACAAACATTTTCCTCTTTGCAAAATAGAAAAAAAATGTTAGTCAAAGCAGTTGCAGATTAAAATTTAGTTTCAAGTACCATGCATGAGTGTGTGTGACATCTTTAGTTGGTATGATGGGCTGGTTGGCCGTGCTGCACACATTTTCTATAGATTTATGAGCATTAGACGGATAAATGTGAATTAAACCGAATATTCAGCAGTAATGTTATAATTACACGTCTTCCTAATGTTGTGCTGCCCTATTAGGAAATTGGCTTATAGTTTTCATTCTTCATGATGTTTAATTGGTTGGATTAAGGGAGCCTCCTGGGTTTAAATGTGTGTTGAACAAAGACATCCGCGCTTGTTCTGGATGTGCAGGATGCAGTCTGCAGCCTCTCTTGGCATGTCTAGGAATAGAAGCGTAGGTGTGTTTTTGCCTGCTTAGTCGCCTTCAGGTCAGACTCTTCACCTGATGATGTCAGCAGCAGGTTTTAATCTATAATTCAGACCCGTGCTGCCTGCAGAGCGGGGATTTCAGGGGATGTCAGGATTTCAGGGTTCATAAGCAGTCTACAGAAGACTGGGATCAGACTTCAGGTCTGGATGATGATGATGATGATGATGATGATGATGATGATAATATGTTCCATCCTTCTGTCTCTCCTTGTTGGTGTCCTGCCTTTCTTCCTTAGGTCTTTCATTCCATCTATTTTCCTCATACTCTCACTTTTGTTCTAGCATCCTTGTCCTTCCTCCCATCAGCTTTTCCTTTGTTCATTCTAATGCTTCCTCCCTCAGTTCCTCATGTCATCCTTCTTTCCATTCTTCCTTGTGCTTTTAGTTCTTCCCCTCCTTGTCCTCCCTGTATCCGTTCATCCTATTTCCATTCCTTCTGTTCTTTGTCTCTGACCCATCTTTCTTTCTTTTAGTTGCCCTGTCTTTTCTTCTGTATGTTCTACCTTTCCTTCTCTTTCCTTTCTTTCCTTCTTTGTGTTCTCTCTTTGCTTCCTCATTGTTCCTTCCTTTATTCCTCCCTTGTGTCCTTCTATTGTCTCTTTCCTTTCACTTGGTGTGTTCTATCCCAATAAAATATCTGCATTTTATATTGAACTATTTTAATAAAATTAATGGAGAACGACTGAGGAATGGGTAGCTGAGTCTGGAAAACTCCAGAAATGTCTGAATGAATCAAATCTGTTAAATGAAGACTGGGTTATGATTTGGAAGGACAGATTGCTCCTGGGACAAAAGGATATATCTTTGCGGTTTCAGTTTTTCTGTGCTCTGCATTGAGCTGCAGTTGCATTCTTAAGCATTGAACTGTGACCAAGTTTGGGTCTGCTTGTGCAACAGGAAATGGTCCAAAAGGGGAAGAGGAAGTTTGAACAGCAGCTTCCCTAATTTATCAGCGCACTTTCAAAACTTGGTCTGAAGAATTAGAAGAAACGACCAATCAAAGGCCTTGTTCTCTCAGGTTATGGACAGATATTAGAAGCTCAACTTCACCATCCATTTATGTTTGGTCTTAAACTCTTAGCTTTCCAAGCAAGAAGGGAAATTAATTCCTGATGCTTCTCCTGCATGGATGTTTCTGTTCATTGGTTTATCTAGAATTATTCATTGAAATGGTCGTTTTTATTAGAATCTGGCTTTTGCCGACCAAAACAGAGTTCCACTTTTCTTTCCAAGGAATTCAACGCGTTGCATGCAGAGGAGCAGAATGTGCTGCAGGAACATTAATACAGGTGTAATGCATCCAAGCATGTGACCCTAACGTTCTCCTGAAGAGAACCCCAATAAAGAACACGCTGTCAAAAACATGTCCACAGACTCCCCACATGTCTCCTTCCCTCTGCTTCCAGGTTATACTCAGCATCCAAAGCAGGAGAGAGCTCAGCCGAGTCGCTCAGCCCGCTGCAGTGGTGCCGGCAGAATCTGGACAGCCCCAAGTCGGACGTGGAGGCCGCCAGGAGGTCGTTGTCACTGCGACTAGAACAAGGTATGAGCTGAACCTCTGGTGAGCCGAGTTAAAAGATGTCAGGTGAGATTCTTAATGGCAGCGAAACCGTCGACCGTTGTGCTTTCCTCCTGATTTGCTCCAAAACTGGCAAAGACTCCAAATCATGTTTACTCATTGGTTTTCTTTCTTCGCATCAGGGAAGTTCTGCGAGGGTTCTGAAAAAGTGAGGGACATTTAAGAGGACTTAACTAGAGATTATTGCAATTTATTTTCTGGCTGATTGTAAAGCTGACTTGGCGATATTTTTTTTAAATATCTGTCCAGGAACTAAATTTGGCCGCATCCAAAATAGTTTGTTCTACATTCTGGCTGCTTCAGAGCTGGTGGACATGATGCTGTTTAGTAATGATGTGTGGGGTATTGATGTGAAGAAAGTGTGTTTGGCGTGAAGATAAGGAGGAAACGATTTCCCATTATTCAATGTGAAGCAAAGAGGAGGATCTGTGATGCTGTGGGTCTGTTTCTCCTCCAAATTCCCTGGGAGTCACATTAATCTGCAATACGTCCTGAACTCTGAATTACCAGAATCCATGTCAGAATCGATACAGAACTGGTTCAGCAAACACAATTATCCTGAGTATTCTTTCACTGTGGTATTTATACTTATGCTTTGTTACTTTTATTTAAAAAAACGGAATACTGTTTCTTGTCTTTTAAAATGGTTGTTCATGTTTCTTTATGTTCCTCTAATATCAGGAAAAGTCTTCTAAATCTGTAAATTGTGCTCCTTGTAACTGGCTGGAGAAAAGACTTTCTCTGCACTTGATTGATGTAACTGCCCACTTTGAAGCAGTTCAGATTTCTGCCCTTCTGTGTTAAACCAAAACCACAATAAAAGAATAATAATTCATCCACTTTTAAACGAATCTTACCCATTTATTGTCATATTCCAATGGCAATTATTAGAAAATTGTCCGAGGTAGAGTAGATTCAATTAATGTAGGTCTAATTTTATGATAAATAAGCGAGCTGCAAAATGTTAAACACTCACTTGCATGTTGTGACACTGCTTGAATACTAGTTTGTTCGTAGTGATTTTAATTGCTCTTGTCCCACCAGTAAGCTGCAAACTAAAAGACAGTTGATGTCAAAGATTTGGACAAAAAATACACAAATGGCTTGCCATAAGCATCCTCCATTCTCATGTGGGTTTCCTCAGGATTTGAGTCTTGGGCCTCTGCCCCTTGGCATCATTCTTGGAAAGCATTTTTAAGCAGAAGATTATCGTTTTCATGTGCCTCTGAAACAAAATGCTAACTTCTCACAGCAGGCATTAGTTATAAACTTCTGATTCTGTCCTTCTTGCATTGCCTTGGTGTGGAAGATGTTGGATCTTTTTTCTGTTGTGGCAATAAAACCATGTGCACATCTTCTTTTTAAACAAAAGTTTTGTCCCAACCTGAGAGTAATACCTGTACTATTATAGTTGCACTACAATAAGCTTGATTATTGTTTTGTAAACTGTAAATACCAATGATTAATCTAGTTTTAAAAAAACACATTTATTGAGATTTTTTAAGAGGTCCAAACTGTAGGTGGATGGCAGATCTGAAGACGTGCTGCAAAAACCAGTGAAATAATAAACTTCTGATCTATCATAAACATTATCTGGAGAAAATGATTTGTGATTAAAAATAAACTTGGAGCAGCTTTGTATTAATTAGGTGTTTAAGCTGCTGCTTCCTTCTGAGAGGGAGCTGACCAATAAAAGCACCCGGAAGCACAGTCACGTTCATCTGAGAGCAGACCCTGCAGGACCAGGGAGCTGAGCGCCTTTAATCTGTCCACGCACTGGAGCGTTAACCAGATCAGACCCTGGTAACCTGACGTAGCATCTGCTTACATAATCCTCAACTGACAGAGAAGCACAAACAGAAGGAAACAGACTTGAGGAAGTTACACAGGAAACATGAATTCTGCAGAAACATGACTCGGTTGATCTTGCATTGCTGTAAGTGTCCATGGACTTAGCAAAGGTCTTTGTAATGACGTGGGAATCTGTTTTGGATAGATGTTCTGCTAAAAGATCCAGTGACCACCCGATTGCAGCTTTCTGGTAGATGCCACCAGATGTTTCTGTAAAATGTCCTCAAATCTCACAAGGTTCGTAAGTCACGCATGACAACGAGATTCTGAGGGATTATGGTTGAGGAACGGGCACGAAACATCACAGATTCTCAACAGGGAAACAAGAAGTTGTGAATATCTACTTTAACATTTCTAGAGTACCTGATCAGCTTAAAGTTTAGGTTGGGACAAAAAAGTTGGACCTGTTTTATAGGAGCTGTTAAAGGTACAAAGGGAAATAAACTGTATAAGATTTATTGCTAAGGGGCATTGTTATGACCAAGGACAAAAAAATCTCCCAAACGCGTATCTCCTTTCTTTGTGTGTTGCATTAAAGCAGTGGTGAATGTGGTGAATTTCGGTGGCCTTACGTCAAACGGTGCATCAGAAAGTTGTTGTTTTTTGTGTTGTTTTTTTTAAATGGAGTCGTCCTTCCAGGCCGACCTCCCTCAAAGGTTGCTGCCGTCAGAATTCGGGTCAGAGTCGACCCCAGAACCTGAAGTTGCAGCGGCCATGCGCGTCGTTGCATCAGTCATCTGTGCGCGTCTTAAAGCTGCAGAGAAAGCCTCCCACCAGCTCAGCCTGTAATCTCTCCCCTGCTTGCTGTTTCTATAGAAACGGGTTACATGAAAGGACTTTTTTTTCCTTTCTTTTCGCTGCTGCACGGCTTATTTTCGCAGCGACTGGTATCGTCTCTGTGTCAATGCAGAATTAAAAAAAGCCCAGCCTCCTCAGAGGCGCCTTGGTGGGAGCGCGTGTGTGAGGCAGCCAGTGGCAGGTACGGCTGCGCTGAAGGCAGCTTTGTCCTCAGCGCTGAGCTGCTGAATAGAACAGAGAGTGACAGACGCTGCTGGTGAGGTAACTGCAGCTCTGGTTCTGAAGCTGGCTGTGGGGGCGTGGACATTTTCCCCCCTCTTCCACATTGCTAAATCAAATGCACACTCTTATTAACCTTTGCCTATTTACTTTCATCCCTCAGTCTCCAGGTGGCGTAGCTCCGTGTCCACCCCCACCACCTCCCCCGGCCCCCCTCCGACCCGAGCCACAGCCATGTCTTCCCCCTTGGCCAAACCTTGCTGCACCCCGCCGCCAACAGAAAGACACGGTAGCCAAACTACGTGTTACCTTTACAGTTGTACCGTCAACTTTGATGGATGTTGTGTCTTACGTTATGCATTTTATTTGGGATTTTGTGTGATGGAACAGAACAAAGCACTTTGGAAGTGGAAGGAAAACACGGTTTTCAAATGGCTTCAGAGGGCCGTGGGTTTAGTCAAAGCAAAATCTTATTTATGAGCACTAGGGTTGGCAAAATAATTGAGATCCTGACACAATTTATGCTAAAAAAGGAAATCATTCAAATACTCATTTGCATCAAAACCAAGATCAACTGTTCGATTATCATTTACCAGTTTTTTGCACGTCTTCCAGTTGGTGTTGCCAACTTAGCGACTTTCAGACCCCCTTCTAGCGACAAATCTAGTGACTTTTGTGTGATTGCCGACTTTATGGCGACTTCAGCTGAACGCACCAGTCGATCTGCCGTTACTGTCTTGAGGCAGCAGCAAGTGCTGCCATGCGTCGCTCCCCGCTCTCCCAGGCGTTGTCCCACAGACAGACAGCTGCATCTGTCTCGTCTCATCCATGCAGTCAGAGCAGAAAGGAGATGTTTAAATGATATGTTCTGACCGAACGTGATTTGTGCATCAAAAAGGCGTGCAGCGTCTCAACTTGGACGCTCTGAGCACAGTGTGGACCGGTCTGATGCGTGTTAGGAGCAGCGACCCTCTTCTTTTCCTCAAATGCAGGGTAATATTCACTGTTGAAGGTTTTGATAACTTACCTGATATGCTAACTCCCTCACTGATCCTCTTTCAGACAAGGTCCTTTGCTGTCTCTGCAGTGATAGCGCCACTGACTAAAGATAAGAGGATGGGCACAAACACGATAATGAGTTTGTCTTCCATTGTGGACTTCCCTGTTTTTTATAGTCCTTTCGTGCCGTTGGAAAATCCCAAAACGTGCCGTAGGACCCATCGGCACTCCTAAATGCTCGTCCACCATAGACTGCATGAAAACCAGATTCCCCCGATGCTCAAAACATGTTCGGTATGAATAATTCCCTGAGTTTGATTCACACATAGCTTGAGTTACTTATTCTCTTTGTTCATTTTGTGTGCCTCTGATAACCTTTGGTAAAAAAAAATAAAAAAAAATGTTTGTCTGCACTGTGGATTTAGGTTAAAAATTATTTCATAAAGTTCATTTGTATTTCTAATAGCGACTTTCCTTGCTGAGGGGTTGGCAATAGTGCTTCCAGCAGCAGCACTGCAGTAATGGAGACACACGATCAAAGCAATGAGCAGCGGCTGGTAGTTAACATGTCAAATCCATCCTGAATTAGAAGCATGCAGCACTCTTAAGCCACAAAGGCAAACACAAAAATGTAGTTTGGTGCTTTCCCTATAAGGCAGACAAAAAATGCCACATTAGCCGCACTAATGCTCCAAGCTAACGCTACAACAATGATGCTTAAAAGCAACGTAAAAAAGTTAGTAAAGCTTCTGTATCTACAACAAGGAAATAGTAACCCCCTACCCCCCCCCCCCCCCCAGACAATATAAGTGAATGCTAATGAATGCAAATAGAAAATGCCACATTAAAGTTAAGCAATTGTAATAAACTAATTGCATCAACGGTACATACTTCCATAAAGATTGTTAACACTTAGTATAAGAGATATCTTGTCTACTGTTTTGCTAAACAAAGAAGTGACACTTGAGTGACATGAAGACTGAGAAACGAAGTATTTACCATTGAATGCTGGAAAAAATTCTAAAGACATTTTTAAGGCTTTAAAGAAAAGCCCAGTGGCAAACCTTCCTAGGAGTGGCCGTCCTACCAAAATGCCTCCCAGAGCCCATTGACTCATCCAGGAGGACACAAAAGAAACAAAATCTAAGGCACTGCTGGCTCCACTCGGCTCAGTTCATGATTCAGTTCCTTGGTACTGAGACAACTAACCCTGATTGATGAAACCATGAATTGTGCTCTTTAGCAGAAAAATCTGTTGGAGAATGTAGGGCTGGACTTTAAATTTGATCACAACATATTGTTATGTGATAACCATAAAAGTTATGATAAAAGACTATAGCTTCTTGAAGTCTTCTTCAGGTAACTGCGAGGGTGTGACTGCATGCCCAATAAGCACAAATACTGACCTTAAACATTTAAAAATGTAACATGCGTTAAAACAAAATTGAAAATGTGTTTCATCAGGACTCCAGTTAGATAAATAAGTGTGATTTTTATTACCAAACTGCACTCAGTAACTACATTTAATTATATTTTGAAAGTTATTGATATTTATTGATGCTGTCAATAAACCAACAGTGGAGAAAATACCAAAAATAAATGATAATCTAAATCTAAATAATCTAAATTCTAGCCCTAGGAGAATATCTGGTAGTCAGTTTGAGACCATAAACCTGAGCACATTTGGGTTAAATGGTTCACCAGGAAGTCCACCTCCACCAAACGGTTATACGGCAACCCTTTCCTTTCAGTCGGACTGAGCTGGACTTATTCTGCAGAGGGGGAACAGGTGACATTGTTCTGTATAACATGCAACGCTGGTTAGACACGCCTCAAAAGACTAGCAGCTGTCATTGAAGCAGCAGGTGGAGCTGAATAGAAATGCGCAGCACACCTTGGTTAGACTAGACATTGTGTTCATCCCACAAAATCCCAATGATTTACGTTGAAGTTTGAGGTTGTAACGTAACGGCGTGGAAAAGTTGAAGGGGAATCAGCAGATTTGCACCACCCGTCCTTATTGAGACATTCTTTCCTTTGCATTAATGAAACTCCTTTGTGTCCTGTTTTTCCGTCCCTTCAGCAGCTCCATTGCTCTCCTCCCCTCTGCACCCTGTCCTCCATCGCTCTCTGAGCCCCATAGGGAAGGAGCTGTCCCCTGTAGCCGAGAGGACTCCCACTTTCTTCCCTCACCCCGCCAGCCGAAGTAAGACTCCCTCCTTATGAAACTGCAGCGGAGAAGTGCTAGAAACTGGGTCACACACGGGGGCTTTTTGCACGTTGCTTTACCTCTGATGTGAGACGCAGAAGTGTTAGAATATATGTGGTGCTGCTGGTTAGATGAATGCCTTTATAGAGGGAGGGAGCGACGGGTCGGTGATGGAAAAAGTCATCCTGCTGAGGGCGGAGGGAGCCCTGAGGGGCGTCAGAAACCAGCAGCCACCGGCGCTCCCTGGAGGCGGTTTTCCATGGCAGCTGAACAAGCAGGCCTGCTCTCTTTTTATCTGTCTGCTTGGATCTGTAGTTGAACATAAAGTCACTTTGGATTAATTCTAGACTGCAGCTGTGGACTCTATCATGTTCGAAGACATGGAGACCGTGTTTAAGGCTTCCTTGTCGGGTCTTTAGCTATGCTGTGTTGGAGATCTCATGAAGTTTGAGAATGAGCCGGGTCCATCCATCCCTTCTCTGTCTTTCTGTCAGTCTTTCTGTCAGACCTTCCACCCATTTGTCCAGTAATCTAGCCATCCATCAGCTCCTTGTCTAATTGGCCTGTGTTTTCATCTGTTCTCTAATTCATCAGTTCATAACCTAAACTGTAGACAGACACAACTGATATTGAGTTATAAATCATTTTACATGCAAGAACTGGAGGCACTAAGGGTTTTTGGCATGCACAAAGCTGTATCTTTTTTTTTAACTAGTGTTCATCCATCCTTGTTTGTAATGCTGCCCTGGGCTAGTGCCCATATGGCTCTTACCAAAGACCACCAGGCAGGGGAGTGATCTGGAGTCTGCAGGCATGTATCATTGGTGCTAGGGGAAATGAATTAGCCTCCCTTCAAAAATAATAGTTGCACAAACTGTTTAGAAAGTCTGTTATTCCTAACACGGCACTGAATGGGTTTTTCTGGCGAAAGAAACTGCCGTGGTCTTAAAGGAGTGGTCTCCACAGGATGTTTAGGCTTTGTTCTAGGATGTTCTGGTTCTTTGAGAAAATGCCAACCTTCAGTTTTAAGAAGACTTCATGTTCCTACTCCTCTAAGGATTAAGTTTTTTTTCTGCTAAATGTTGGGTTTTCTTTAAGAGCTCTTCTGGTTCTGGTCCAAAGCTCTTTCTAAATGCAGCTGATGAAGAATTAGGGAAGGCCAAACCCTGCCATGATGCAGAGTTGGAGTCATTTGTGGAGTTGCACCTCTCCATCCACACAAATGAATTAAATTCTCAGCCATTGTAACCCTTCCTCCGGTTTGTCCTCTGGTATGCTGAAATCAAATCAGTCTGAACTTCTTTTGGTTGACCCGTTTGGGTTTTGTTCAAAGGCCGCAGCCTCCGCCGCTCCACCCTCAGCCCACAATCCTCTGTGGACAGTGACCTGGGCACGTCTGAGGCGGAGGACGACTCCATCAACCTCGGATACAAACTTCAAGACCTGACGGACGTGCAGGTCATGGCCCGGCTGCAGGAGGAAAGTAAGTGGACCGCGTTTAAAGGGTTCTGCAGGGTGAAAAACGGAGCTGTGAGCTCCATCAGGTGACTGCCTAATAATCTGACAAAGCTCAACTTTCTCCTTCCAAACCCAGTAGGGGTTTAGAACCTGCTATAAGCTAGGACTCTGAAACGAGGCCTGGAAACAAGAGTTACACATTCAAAGCTTTTCCTGTTTCCCGTTTAAGAATTTAGGACTGCGTATTCTTTTTTTTTTCTGTAAAGGCACCTGCTTAATTCTCAGTTTACATTCTAATCAGAGCCGATGAGATTGATGAAATTATATGGGGGTGAATATAAGAAAGAGCCTTCTGAGAAATGTGGTTAATAATTGAATCTAACAAAGCTGAGCTCAGCATTGTTAGAAACAAGCAGTGCACTGTTTGTTTTGGTGATTCTCCCCTTTTCTGGGGGAACCGTGAATGCTCAGGCACACCAGAACATTTGGACACTTTTATTTCTGTTGTCTCTGGGAAGAGTTTGTCAATCGCTCCTTCCTCTTCTCTTCGTTTCTCTACATAATTATGCAGTGATGCACAAAGCAGGGTTTATCAAGCCATGGATGAGCGATGTTGCTGAGGAAGCACATGGCTGGTTTGTCTTGACTTGGACTAGATAGGACACCTTTAGCGTGTATGTGACTGTCAGCCAGTCTGAACGTCAGTGTCTGACCTCAGAAATGCTCCTCTGGAAGAATAACTGAAATGTACCAACACCAACACTTCTAAACCTTGTTTGCCCAGGGTCCAAAGTTAATGACAAACAATTCCCAACAGAGCTTGTTGTTTTAGCACTCTTCTTCATTTGTATGGGTTTGTGGGAAGTTTAGCTGACCGAGCATCAGGACAGGAACAGACTTTGGTGCTAATGGTAATCTTTGTGCTTCAGTCAGTTTATTTCCTTGGTTCCTTCTTTTATCTCTGCTGATCTTCTCTCTTGTCCCCCCTCTAATAAATTAACATCCAGATCTCAGAGCCCATCGCTACTTCAGCTTTATTAACCCCCGGAGGTGATAATTTTGTGTGTTTTTGAGTTTGTTTTTTTTTGCTTGGTTTTTTTTTTTGCCTGCCGCTCCTCATATCTTGCCCCCGCAGGTCTAAGGCAGGACTACGCCAGCACATCGTCTGTCCTGGCCAACCGCCGCAGCCAGAGCTTCACCTTCCAGCTCAGCCAGCTCAGCGCCGGCCCCGGCCTGGAGGAGGAAGACGAGGAGGACGACGAAGACTACGGCCTCCTGCCGCCGCCGCAGCCGCGCCTCACCCGCCTGTCGCACTCCCACACCTTCTCCAGCGTCCGCGACTGGCGAAGAAGCACCAGCTCCCTGGGCACCCCTCCTTCCACGCCCTCCACGCCGCCGTACCTTTCCGCTGGCTTCGCCTTCCAAGCTCAGCCGCCAACGCAGCTGCTGGGACTGGGCAGCCTGTGTGGCGGCGAGCAGCAGGGCTTCAGCCCAGGATCAGGTGAGACCCAAATGGCACCTTCAGCTCTCATTTACACGCTCACAGCTTGAAGGTTGCTAATCTGAACCGTCCTCCTCTTGGCAGAATCACCAGCAGTAAATCCCTGGAGAACTTTACTTTTAGAAATGATGATTTGTGGGAAAGCATGGACCTCTGTACAGTAAATCCTTGTAGAGCTGATCCAGTTCCCTGCCCTTTCTCCGTCTGAGCCGTTCTCACCTACTTCGATGTCCGGGCCTGACCCGCGCTGCTCATTAAAACTTGTCTAAGCTTCTTGTAAAGGGACTCTTTAAGCTCTCAGACGGCCGTGTGTTTCCACTTGGAGGGTTTGGTGGGATTAGAGTTGGGTCTTTAAGTCCAGCTGAGGGGCTGCTGGCAGGGAAGGAGATCTCTTGCCTGCTCAAGAGATAAAGATGATCTACAGCTTGATGTTTGACTTTGTTTTCCGTCCTTAAACCCTTTTGTTTCAGAGCTCCTCCAGGTGGTTTATTTATAGATGAAAATCTGGTGTAAGGCACATTTTAAAGGGGTTATTTCTGTTTGTCTTTATCAGATAAGCTCCGGCGGAGCATGCCTAACCTCGTCAGAGCTCCCAGCATGCCTAGTGTACCCGTTCCCACTGCTTCTTCTGCTTCTTTGCTTCGTAACAGCCAGAGTTTTGATTCTTCCAGCGGTTTGACTCGCCTGCAGTCCTCCAGTAAGACTCCAGCACCTTGGTATCTTTGTTATCCTGTGACTTTACAAACAAGTCGGTTTATTGCACCTCTTTCACCTCAGTCCCCTCTCCAGGCCAGCTTCAGAACCGGGTCCAAAGCCTAGGGAACTTCTCCTCATTGTCACGGCAGCCACTGAAGGCCACCGCCTATGTCAGCCCCACTATTAAAGGCTCGACCTCAACCAGCCTCACGTCCCTGAGCAGCAGCGGGAATAACAGAGGGATCCCCCTGCTCAGTAAACCTGCAGCAGGAGGCTCCGCCCCCACCGTGACCATGCCCCGCAGCAGCCTGCCACGCCCGGCCTCCTTCGTGGGCCCCACAAGCTCCAGCCCCCGTAGCAAGTTGGCTGTATCATCGCGAAGGTAATGATGGCTTTTTATAAAGAACCAAAGAAAATGCAACAAAATGTGAGCAAGTACACAATTAGCAAGAAACCGTACTGGACATTCATAGAATGTGAATATCATTCTTCCAGTGGCGCACAATCAGAGCAGTAAATTATATATGACATTTCTGCAATTAACTGATAAAGCTAATATTTAAAAATTCAGGGTTCTTTAACATCTGCCTCAACATATGAGCTACAGGTAAACTGCTTACAAGAAGCGGGGATGTTTGGGGGTCCATAATGCTTCTGGGTAATAAATCCTCCATTGTTGGAAGGCCTTTTTTTGCCCTTAAATGTTTTATACAGCAAATTTTATGAAGAAGATTTTTTTATTATTATTATTATTATTGTCCTACTCTATAACAGTGCTCCAGTTAAAACTTTCCTTAGCATCTCTATTTCTGATTGATGGCTGTTGAAACACGTTTTAACGTCCGGTAACAGCTAGCTGTGCTCTAGTGCTAATGCTAGCTATAGACAACAGGTGGAGACTAGAGGAAATTATAGTCTAAAAGCAATAAAGGAGTGGTTCTGCAGGTGGTGACCACAGACCACTTCTCACTTCCATGCTTTTTGGCTGATGTTTTGGTCGCTCTTGAATGCTGGTGGTGCGTTCACGCATTAGACGGAGTCTACAACCTACACAAGCGGCTCAGGTAGTGCAGCTCATCCAGGATGTGAGCTGTGGCAAGAAGGTTTGCTGTGTCCGTCAGTGTGGTGTCCAGAGCATGGAGGCGCTACCAGGAGACAGGCCAGTACATCAGGAGACGTGGAGGAGGCTGTAGGAGGACAACAACCCTGCAGCAGGACCAGTACCTCCGCCTTTGTGCAAGGAGGAACAGGAGCAAGGCCAGAGCCCTGCAACATGACCCCCAGCGGGCCACAGATGTGCATTTGTCTGCTCAAACGATCTTTGGGGTGCACAGCCCTTCATGTGCTTAACAGAGGTAGTCTGACTGCCATTAGGTACAGAGATGAGACCCTCAGACTGATTGTGAGACCATATGCTGGTGCGGTTGGCCCTGGGTTCCTCCTAATGCAAGACAATGGTAGACCTCATGTGGCTGGAGTGTGTCTGCAGTTCCTGCAACATGAAGGCTTGCCATACTTTTTAGCCTGTTTATTCGTGTATTTTAATGTTCAGTTGGTTTAAAATTGTCAACATGTTTTCCTTTTTAGTTTACTGACACCTCCAAAGAGCTTGTCCACCTTCAGTGCCCTTCGCGACAGCACCTGGAGAGATGGCTGCTACTGATGTTCAGACGTGCATTAAAACCCTGCTGGCTGGGGCGACATGGATGCACCTCAACGTCTAGTTCCCCTTCCAAGAGTTCTGGAGTTGAGACCAAAAAGGGGCCCAGATGACATCAAATCTGAGATCCTGCATAGAATAGTCAGATGCTGTCTTCACATGAATAGTCTCCCAGATTCTATGCAGAATTTCTCTGGAGAAGGCGGGTAAGTTTTCTGGATTTGTGTGAAACGTCTGACTGCGAGTTTGGTTGATCCGTGCCAAAAGTGAGACGTTCCCTGTGGCTGCTTGTGCAATAAACCGTAGGCTGTTGGTTACCGTTAATACTAACCAGCGAAGAGGGCTGCCGGTTTTTACTAAATAAAGCTCTTATACTGTTTTTATCCAAATATTTATTTTAAATAAACAGGTTTGACTAATCTGGTGCAGTTGCCTTGGCAACAGATGCCAGAATTGCTGCTAAAGTGTAATAAATCCCTGTTGGTTTGGGCACATCTGGTCTAATTTTTAGAGTAATATTATGTATTTGTGTTCACATTTAACTGTGTTTATATTGTTGATTTAATTGATGCAATATTAAAACTGTAATTTGACCAAAATGGATATACTGGAATGTGATTGCAGAACTGTCTCACCGTGATGTCACCAAACTTTGTGCATACTAACACTTAAAGAATCTGATCTTGTTGCACTTTGAAGAAATCCCACCACTGTTTTTGTTTACTGATGTTTGCACTCTGAGACTCGGTCTGGTAGATTTACATTGATGACTTTTTTTTTAAGATTTAACAGTTGTACACTTGATTCATGTAGCACTTCCAGTTTATGTTTAACTCGTGTTTTTTAATCGCTGTTAAAAGGGCACATCTTTCACAATTTTCACATGTTTTTGTTACTGTGAACTGCAAGCATTTTACTAAAACTTAATAAACTCAATATATTTGGAAACTACTAAATGTGTGTTTTTTTTATCTGAAAAAAGTGCTGTAATATATATATATATATATATATATATATATATATATATATATATATATATATATATATATATATATATATATATATATATATATATATCTATATATATATATATATATATATATATATATATGAATTCATTATCAAGTTTTATAAATGGTTCCAGACGCCACCTAGTGGTGGGATTTTTAAAAGGTCACGTTAAAAATACGGTTTGCCATTTAGTCCAGGTAAAAATGTCGTCTTGTCAATTTCATTGACCAGTTTTTCTTGATCAGGGGGTATAATTGGATAAGTTTCTGTTTCACCGCTTTTTTTATAATCATTATTCCTCTTAAGATTATCCATGTGGCAGCCAATCAGGTCCAGATAATATTACCTCCACTGCCAGGATAGATGAGTTAGTATTTGAGCAGTTATTTCACAAATGTATGAATGTGGCTGAATTACAGCCCTAAAGCATGACAGACCCACTGCTGTGCTTTTATTGGTGGCTATAGGACAATCAAAAATTGTTTCCCTCTCATGACCAGCTCAGTTCACAGTGGCTGCAAATTGGAAGACTCTTATTACTGACTGGTAAACCAATTTTCCCCATCGCCTTAAGAATGGGCTTTTAAAGTATGCTTTGTCATTATGACCATGTGATGTGAAACTTTTTAAGGACAATAAATGGATGGACTTAAAGAGCTAATGTGGCTCTCCTAAGCTTCTGAAAGAAATCATATTAAAGACCTTCAGAAAACACGGGAGAACTGCTGATGACTACAGCTCAATTAAAATTGTGAGAACATCTGACGCTTTTGAAGCAGAAAAAATGAGTGACGGATAAAAGCTTTAGGTAATTGTTGCATACTTATTAAAAAGGACACGTGCTGGAGAAAGTTGTACAGCGATTGTATACTTCAATCTGAAAAACTCACAGAGAAAGAAATGGCAATTAGAAGGATTTTATTGATACAATATTTTAAGTCTTTGGCGCTCAGACCTCGGCAGGAACATTAATGCTGAATTATACTTTAATATGCATAAGTAGATGTATGAGAACAGGTATGTTCCCCCCCAGGTCTGAAACTGGTGGTGGAGTGGAGATAGAAGAAGTTTGTTCAGTCCATATGGTGATCTGTTTAAGATAAATGTCCAACTTGATAAACACAGGTTGCATGAACAGTCCATGATGAGCAAGCTTGAAGCGACTGTGGAGAGGAAAAACTCCCCTTTGGGAAGAAACCTCTGGCAGAACCGGGCCCAACATGGTGGTCTTCTGCCGGACCAATAACAGGCGATAGGGAGTGATGAAGACTGAAGGGAGAAAACACTCTGATGGGTTGAGGATGGAGGAACGTCTTGGAAGCTAGATGAACTCAGCTACGATGGTGGAGAAGGGGTTGGGGGTGGTTATACATCTGGTTTCAATCTCCCATCCAATGAATTTGGAGGCATTTACTGAAACTTGGGCATAAAAGCAGTTTTCCCTCCACCCTGGAATTCACTGTGCAGCTGCTAACAGCAGTCTCATCAACTATGACGATCAGTGGTCCAGTGTCTGTGACAGGCATATAGCCCCAAAATATACTGCTAAAAAAATAAAGGAGCCCTTTTTAATCAGAATATAACATCTAGTCAGTTAAACTTCTGTAATCTTGGTCTGGTCTGTCCAGCAATAGAGGGGTTTGTTAATCAGTGTCAACTGTTCTGGTGTTAAGTTAACAACACATGCACTAAAGGGGCAACAATGAAACGACCCAAAAACAGGAATGGTTCTGTAGGTGGAGGCCACAGACACTCCCACCTCCCTGACTGCTTTTCAGTTTAGCATTTGACCAGGGTCAGTGTCACTACTGGTACCACGAGGTGATACCTGGACCCTACAGAGTTTGCCCAACTCTACCAGGATGGTAGAATGCCTGTATATCAATATGTGCCGTTCCCAGAAGGTTTGTTGAGTCTCCCAGCGATAGTCTCCAGTGCATGGAGGGGATCCCAGGAGACAGGCTCTCTAGGAGACCTAGACAGGGCCGAGGGAGGTCCTTAATCCATCAGCAGGACCGGTATCTGCTCCTTTGTGCGAGGAGGGACAGGAATGGGGTGGCCAGAGCCCTACAAGACCTCCAGCAGGCCATTGGTGGGAATGTCTCTGACCAAACCGTTAGAAACACATCATGAGGGTGGCCAGAGGGCCCGATGTCCTCCTATAGGCCCTTTGCTCACTGCCTGACACTGTGGAGCCTATTTGCCAGAGAACAACAGATTTGGCAAGTTCACAACTGGCACCCTGCTCTTTTCAGTATGGCAAGAGTATGCAGGCAGTTCCTGGATGATGAAGGAACTGGTACAATTGCCTAGCATCCACGCTATACATCATATTGTGATCAACTGTGATATAGTTGATAAAAATATTCTCCTAGAAAGACTTAACAGATTCCAGTTTGTTAATGTTAATAATAAATCTTAAAACTCTAGGGTCACTTGTGGAGTACCAAAGGGTTCAGTCCTTGGACCAATTCTCTCACTATGTATGCTTCCGATTGGCAAAATTATCAGACACCATAAGATTCATTTCCACTGCTGCTGACACTCAGCTATATTTATCCATAAATCCTGATCAATCCAATCAATTACTTCGACTGCAGTCATGTCTTGAAATATTCCGTCCAGGAGTGACGCTGAAAAACTAGTCCATGCATTTGTTACTTCAAGGCCTATTGTAGGCCTTCAAAAACTATTGTAATTCTTTACTATTAAGAAGTCCACAGAATTCAGTTCAAAGCCTTCAGCTGATCCAAATTGCTGCAGCAAGAGTTCTGATGAAGATCAACAGATCTAATGGTGGCTCCTAGAGTCTCTAAAAGTAGAATGGGAGGCAGATCCTTTAGCTATCAGGCTCCTCTCCTGTGGAACCAACTCCCAGTTTTGGTCCGTGAGGCAGACACCCCATCTACTTTTAAGACTAAGACTAAGACTAATTTTAAAACGTCCCTTTGTGACAAAGCTTATAGTTCAAGTGGCTCATGTTGCCCTGAGCTACCTCTATAGTTATGCTGCAATAGGCTTAGGCTGCTGGAGGACATCAGGGTCTATTTCTCTCTCTCTGCTGAGTTCTCCTCCTGTTCTCCAATTTGCATTGTTAGTTGCTATTCCAATTTTTTACTTTTTGTTCTCTCTGTTTTTCTCTTCATAGTAAGTACACCTGGTCTGGTGTTCTGTTAGCTGTGACATCATTTAAGGGGGCAGATCATCTGCTATTACCATATAACATAGAAATGATTCCTGGATCAATGTGTGGTTCTGTACGTTTTTTGTGTCTTCTCTAACCCCCAGTCTGTCTAGGCAGATGATCGTTCACACTGAGCCTGGTTCTGCTGGAGGTTTTTCCTTCCCGTTGAAGGGGAGTTTTCCTCTCCACTGTCGCTTCATGCATGCTCAGTATGAGGGATTGCTGCAAAGCCATCAACAATGCAGACGACTGTCTACTTTGGTTCTATACTTTTTCAGGAGGAGTGAATGCTGCTTGTTAAGACGCAATACAATCTGCTGGGTTTCCTGAGATAATAAACTTTTTGACCAATCTGTCTGGATGATTTGATTGAATTTGACTTTGTAAAGTGCCTTGAGATGACATATATCATGAATTGGCGCTATATAAATAAAATTTAATTGAAAATTGAATGCTGACTGCCGCCACATTTCAGTAATTACATCAAACTGACTGAATGTTGATTCCAAAAGCTAAATAAAGAGGATACCAGACAGAAGCAGAGTCCTATTCTATGGATCAATACACCGCTCCTTGTGAATTTCTTTAAGCTATTTTAAAGTTCGCCCAGTATGGTATCTGCTTTTACAAACTAGATCAAGAGTTACAATTATGTGGATCACAGTTTAAAAGTACAGCAATCTGAAGTCCAAACTGTCTCCTCATTTGCTTAAAATGAGCTTCGGTTCTCACATCCATTCAGACCAGTCCAGATAAAGGGCCAGCCAGGAAAACGGGAAGCAGAAGGGACCAATCATATTTATAGGGGAAAAAAAAAGTTAAGTCCAATGATATGGGGTGTTTATGAATTACTTTTATAATATTCTTTTTCCTTATCTGTGTTTAAAGTTACAACAAAAAATACAGAATGTCTATCCATCTTGGAACATTAAATATACTTTAACATCTATTTAAATTATCATTAATATTATATTTTTAATTGGGGAAGTTACCCTTACCAGGAGCTCTCCAATGAAAGGGAAGAAGACAACAGTAATGATGTAACAGCGTCTTCCACTTCATCAAAGATCTTGTGTAGTCAAGGACACCTCACTCAACGTTTTTTTCTCTCCACAGTCACAACATGGCCGATTTGGAGTATTCCATTTTACATGCATATTTATTGACATAAGTGACAACCTGTCAGTGTAAAGCTTTCACACCATCAAGTAGGCTACTTCACTACAGCTGCATTAACCAGCACAGTGGTGCTAAACATATTAGTACAGAATCAATGAGAGAAAGGTAAAACTCTAAAGAGCAGGAAAAGAAGTAATAAAGAAAAATAAAGGAATAAAGAAAAGAGGGAAAAGCGGGTTTAGGGAAAGAAAATGTAATGTGTAATAATTTCAAGTAGGCATGAGATTTTGTGAGGATGTTTTACATGTACATCCACAAATAAATTACAATGTTACCTTTGTAAATATATTTTACCAGCTGTATTAAATAAATACATTTCTCCAGAACGACTAGAAACAAATTTCGTACATTCATGTCAGCTTTAACAAGTTTGAAATCCAATAAGCAAATTAGTATCTGTTTGCACAATCATGCATATTGCAGTTTTCTTGCATCGTTCTGTAAATCGGTGGATCCTTTTCCTCTATTTTACCTGAATATGCCTATTATCTTGTAATTGAGCAGCATTATCCCCTTTCAGCTTAACTTTTAAATTATCTTTTTCATTCATATTTTTTAGTCTGGTGTATCCTGCCTACGTGTTTGTGCCACTGTCAGATTATCCCCACTTTTGGACAATAAAAGTATATTTCTCTTTGTATTTCTGAGCCGAACTGAAACCCGAATTTGTGTCTTTTAATCAGCGAGTGGAGCATCCGTCCGGCGCTGACGATCTTTGAACACACGCCCAGCCTCAGCACCAGCGCATCTTTTCTTCACGCGCCTCTTTTCCCAGCCTTCCCATCCGCGGCCCCGCGTGACGCACACAAACACAGCCGGACCTCGTTCTCCTCCTCCTCGCGCCCTTCTCTCGCGCCTGCCTCGTTATGTCTTTGATCCCCACCGCCTTGCCGCCATGCCCGCTGCTGATCGCTACCTGCCGCCGATGCTGCTCGTCTTTCTGCCGTCGTCGCTGCTGATCTGCTGCCTGGATGGGGCGCTGAGAGCCGCGGCGGAGGAGGGCGGAGGCCTGCCCTCACCCCCCTCTTCGCGCGGGGACAATGGCCTCCCAGCCGCTGTGGGAGACCACTCAGCTCTGGCTGCAGGTAAACAAAACGAGACGTCACCCAGATCGTTGATCAGTGGGTGACACGAAGATAAAGCTGTAGCTAAATGGATTTAAATAAGCAGTGTTATTGTTCTCCAACCTTTTCTTAGGGCAGTCAGTTCTGATGTTTGCATTCATCATTAATGGACCAATCAGCTCCCTCATTATGGACAGAGAGCTGAAATAATTGTGTCAGTATTAATTAGGGCCTCGTAGATTAGAGGTGAAGCTCCTGGACTTATGGCTCTCACCTTGTTTTGGTGTAATTTTCCATCCTCCCAGCGCCTCAGCTGTGCTTGCCTCATCACTTTTTCATGGAGACACGTGCAAGCTCTGATCTCATCCGTCTTGCTCCCCCCCGCCCAGACGCCCAGTTTTCCCTGAAGGTGCTGGTCAGAGACCTGGTGACCCGCCGGCCGTTGCCAGGGGCCTCGGTGGACCTCTACCTGAACCACACCTTGAGGAGTTCCGCCCAGACGGGAGAGGACGGGGAGGTCCTGCTCCGGGTGCCGTACCACCCGGGTGTGGGTTTGACCCTGCTGGGCAACAAGGAGGGATATGTGCCCAACCCACTGCCCTGGAGCACCACCAAGAGACCAAGTGGGTGACAGAAACTGTACTTTTAGGAGCATCTCGTTTGCAGGTCTTTATTTCCAGGGAAGTCAGCAGAGGCCTCCCTCTCACTCACATCTGCATTATAGATTAATGAAGCGTCTGCGACAACACACAACTGGTCTCTGAGATTTGCTTACTGCTTGTTTTAATCAGGCCGTCGATGTGTCACCGGACCATCTTTGTCCTGCTCAGAGACAACAGCTGGGGGCCCCTGAGGCGGCTGCAACAAAGGGGGCCTCTCTCTATTGTCCTGTGTCCCCCAGTGGGTATGACTTTGGCAAAGACGCAGCAGGGAGATGGAGGTTTAGATGCAGGATGGAGCAGGTGTTCTATGGGTCTAGTTTTTTTTTCTTCCAGAGACACCTCCCTTTTGTGCTGGTGAGCCAGACTGGGGAGTCTAAGCAAAACACGTGAGAACGATGACACCATCTAGTGGTTAAATAGCAGGATTACATGTTGACCAGCAAACACCTTTAGACTCCGAGCATATTCGTATTTTTTTTCTCAGTCCTACACAGAGCGTTGCAAATATTGTCATACCCCTTTAGCTTTTTCACGTTTTGTCACATTACAACACAAACTTGTATTTAACTGGGATTTTACAGGGTTATATTTTTGAGATCTTCAGTGACATTGATGTTCTGGGTTCTTTGTGACCTCCTCTGTGATCATTCAGCCCCCTTCACACAGACAGCTCTTAATAAAATTGAGCAAAGGCGATTGCTCTCAGAAGTCAAGGAATTAGTAAATAGAGTCACCCTGTGTGTGATTGAATCCCAGTATGAATAGAGCGCCACATAATCTTTAGATGCACAAAGCTGACAACCAAAGGTCACTGCGGTAAGGGCGTCACAAGGTGGTTCTACAATGTGTTGCTTCACATATACTGTATCTAAACCAACATGTGGGTGTGAAATATTTTAAAAACCATGTATTATTTTCCTTCAACTTCCCAACTAGGTACTGTCCTGTGTTAAACTCCCAATAAAGACATTGAGGTTTGAGTTTGTAACGTGAAGAATTTTCCAGAATTCTACAGTGAATGGAAACCTTTGCAAGGCCTGAAGTAGATGTAGTTGCTGGAATGTTTTTGTTAATATATTTTTTTTCATGGTGTCATGTGTTGTATAAACAATGTTGTTTATTTTTATTACAGTATTCTCCGCTGTGACCTTGCTGCTGCTCCCGCATAGTCAGGGGAACATCTGGCTGTTTGAAGACTCAGTACTCATCACCAGGAAGTTACCTGGTAGGTTCACCTTCAGCTCAGGGATAAGATTTACAGGAAACCTTTTTAAAATAATGATAACTCTTTGTGTTTACAGAGAGCTCCTCCCAACCAAGCGTCAAGTTCCCCAAGAATCTTCTCACCGTTCCTGATAAAAGCAACATCTCTTCGTTGATGGCATACCTGACTGTGCCGCAGCACCACCTGGCGAAGGACTGCGCCAACTGCACCCCAGGCATCATCAGCAGTAAATCAGGTTAGTATTTTGTTGGGATTCACTAAGGTTTGTCTGAACTTTGTGAGCTTGAATTCTCGAGAAATCTTTTCAGTGCTCAGAAGCATCGAGCTGAAGGCAGCGGCAGCCGTCAGCGTTCAGCTGTACTCCGGTGGTGAGGAGCTCCAGGTCCGAGGGCCGATACAAATCAGCTTGCCGCTGGGACACAACACTCGCCTGGAGTCCTCGAGCACAGTACCCGCCTGGGCCTTTAACATGAAAACAGGTTAGAATAAATCTCCTTGAGTATTTCAGAGTACATGAGTGGCATAAGCCTGATTATATGAACTGATGCCATCTGAAGGTGCCTGGGAGAACCACGGTCTGGGAATAGTTAAAGCAGTCGGTGACGAGCTGGTGTGGACGTACACAGCATCCCATCTGGGCTACTGGATCGCTGCCCCTCATCCTTCAGCGAAAGGTACCTCAACTAGGATCTGTATAGACCACACAACAGTGCTGTGTTCTGTCTTTGACTTTCGTTAGATTGGGACATGATGTGTTGCTTTTTAAATCTTTTAGCCTACTTTAGGCTCTATTCAGTTAATTATTTGACTCTGCAGGTTTGGTGCTCTGTAGGCCTGGGTGTGGCTAGTGAAACTGAATTGTAAAACAGTGATTAAAAACGGGGGGTAAAAGACTTTTTCACAGCATTTTAAATACAGGCTCTTGTACTGATACCCGTTTAAAAATTATACCTTGTAGATTATTTTGGACATGCAAGCTCTATGGATTTCATCTCTTACCATACCTACCTTCTGGTGGGAATACTGGGAGGAACTCTTGCCATCGTGATCGGATTCCTGTCTTTGCTTCTATGTCACTGCGGGTAAGAAAAACACTCACACCATCAGGTGAAGTACATATAAATACTCATATACCGGCATCTAAAGGTTGCCGAGGGGACAGACAACCAACCTGATTGAGTTTTGCTGTTTCCACGCTCAGCAGTTCCCGTCAAGAACCCAAGAGGAGAAAGGCCCGCTTTTCCAAACTCACTGTGGTAAAAAAAGACCAGACAACCTCCACCCACATGGAGGAGGGTTTGCTCCTCCGATCTGGCGACAACAGCCCCGCCTCCTGCAGCGTCCAGTGTGAACCATCGGCCACGCCAAGACACAAAGCCAATTACAATATCTATGTGGAGGATCCAGGGAGTCTGACCGCAGCTCCTCCTTATGATAATTTCACTTCAGATCGGATGAAGGGGACTCAGCCTCCGCTACACTACATCAACAGCGAGGAGGTGGCTCGGATTTGTGAGAAAGCGGAGCAGAATCGGGCTAATATAAACTCGGACAGCTTCTTTCAAGATAAGCTGGTTCACATCTACAACCAGCCGGTGGCGATTATTCAGGCCCCAGAGCTGTTCGGGGCTCAGGAGCAGCAACTACCAGGCTGCAAGGCTGCCACCTTTCCCAGGAATGGAGCTGAGTATGACGCTCATCCAGAGCCTGCAAATAAAGACAACTACACCCAGACGCTACCCAAAGTCCACTCTCAAGGCGGGAGCAGTCCACATCAGAGCAATCAAGATGAGCCTCAGCCTCTGGAGACGCCCCCACCAGGACAAGGTCCAAATGCTGGTGTCTGGGGACGCTACAGTAACCTCCTAGAATCTTCTGTATCTGTGCCAGGGACTCTCAATGAAGCGGCTGGCATGGAGTCCTTTAGTAGTGGTCACAGCAGTGAGCTACAGGGGATTTCTGAGCGCACCTTACTAGAGCTGACTCGTGGGAAGTCCTCGTCGGCTCACCCCAGGGCTTGGTTCGTGTCGCTGGATGGAAAACCGGCCGCCCAGGTTCGCCACTCCATCATCGAGCTTCAGGGCCGCCACAGGCCACCGAGCAGCAACGACACCAGCCTGGACTCTGGGGTAGACATGAACGAGCCCCAGCAGAACATCCGCGAGATGGAACGCGAAAGGCCATCGATAAGGGGCTCCTCCCTGACGCATCACAGCAGAGGCGGCCGGTACGGTGAGGAGCAGGACCTGAGTAGCAGTGAGAGCGGCACCACTGCTACTTGTACGCCAGAGGACCCTTCTCTAAGGAACATTCTAGATGGGAGCAGTGGGGCTATTCCCAATATTCCTGAAGAGCGGGATGGGATGGATACCTCCAGCGCTCAAGAGGACAGCGAGTCGAGAGGTACGCCGCCACCTCGGCGTCTTAGGAAGGTGAGGGAAAGAGGGAAGACGGAAAAGAGGAGTACTAAGCACGTCCGGGAGGGAAGACCTTTGACCAAGAGAAGTTAGAGATAGTTTGCTTTAGACATATTTTTGAGAGACTTGACATAGGTCCTCAAATTTGTGTTTACTTAGGCATTGTTGTTAAGTCCGGTGATTGCTCAACTTTGCCAAAGAAAGCATAAGCTAACAGAAGATGCACTGCAGCATCTAAAGTGTTTCATATTGAATCCTAATGCAGATGCTGTTTAAAAAAGTGTCTGCACTTTGTTCTTTCATTCCCTCAATTCTGAAGATCACCAGCGAGATTCTTCAAAGATAATACAATATGTAACCGTCCCCAGTGTTTGCTTTACAGAGGGTGCCTTCTTACTGCCTGTAATCATGAAATGGAATGTGTTTCCTTGTATTTACTGAAAATCGGATAAATCTGCAGGATGGACAAGTGCAACGATCCTCACCATAAATGCCTGCTGTAAATTGAAGAAGCTTTCCAACTTCTCAGCACTCACACCTGGTTTTGAAGATACTGCCTCAAAAAACAAAGAACTACTACCCTGAGCTGGAAAAAGACTGATATACAGAGCTGCCACATTAGGTCATCATCTGATTTTCTGTATTTTAGGACTACAATTGCTTTTCTTTGCATGAAAATGAATGTTTCCTTTGGTGAGTGAACACATAGAGCCACAGAGCTTACAAGAGACCAGAATAGCTTTCAGGTGACTTAGGGGTCGAATGTTTCATTTTACTGTACGGACTTGTCTGAAGACTTGGCGTTGTGCTGCCACATGTTACGATTCCAACTCTGGGATTTCTTCACCACTGTTAGAGAGTAGCTAAAAAGCCAATATTTGTTCATTTCTGAGCTTAGAACTGTATTCAGGGGTTCCACCTTAATGGATTTATATGCTTTAATGTAAAAACAAACGGAAGCTGTTTTTGTCTCTGATTATCCACTGAAACGGCGACTTTTCTCACATTCTAAATACGTTTAAATGGAGAGCTTGATATGTTTTCCACATATTAGTGCATGTTTTGAATGGACTGATATCAAATAGGGAGTAAAGGAGGGGGGGGGGGGGTGAAGTTGACTCACTGCTGTTTTGCCTTTTGACTGTCAAAGGATTTAGTCACAGACGTAGGTGCAAAGTAGACGCCAATAGTTATTGGCTTTTTTCTGTCTTGTGGCCAAATGTATGCGATCAGACATCTTTGCGAGCTGGTCAGTCTCAAGAAATGTGTTCTGACCGACCGGGGGAGTCATAAAAGGTTGTTTAGGTTTTCTTGAAAGGCCCAGTCTGATCAGTAAATTAGTCAAATACAGCAAAGGAAAAGGCTTAAAGCTTTTTTTGTATTCATTACTGATGTTATTAGGTCTGATGTTACTAAAAGAGAAAAAAAATGTTGAGGTATTTAATGCAGCTTACTTCTCTATTAGAAAGAACAACTCAACAGTAAGTAATTTCATCTGTTATTTTAGGGATTTCAATGCTTCAAAACGCTGAGCTGAACTGTCTTTTAGATAAAATGGTTTTAAGATGGGATTTCAATGTGTTTTTCACACTTTTGTGTATGCTTTGTATGGACTGGTATATAAAGAGGTATTATGCCTTTGATCCGCCAGAGGAGCTAGTCACAGCCGAGTTTGCAAGTAGGTGCAAAGCGGCACCCAGGAGTGCTAATGTCAGGTAAAAGCTTCAGGGCCAGTGAAGGGGAGCACACACCAGGAGCACAACAGTGCTGTAGATCAATTACTGCACATCAGTTAGCACCTTTAGTACACGTTACATGTGTCATTTAAAAGTGAACCAAAACATGACAGAATACTGGACTTCAGCCATGGATGGTTTCATCCCAGGTGTTGATGCTCCTGAATAAGAATCACTGACTACGACGCCTTCGAGAGTCTGATGCCGACCAGGTGCCATTGGTGTGGGTTGCTTGACAGAAGAATATTTTTTATGTGCTTCATCCCCACCATGTGTATGGCACTTACGTCACCTCGGAACCCAAAAGATCGGCTTTCAGTACCATTCAATCTGGTCTTAACAGGTGAAAATACAATACAAAAACAAGTTTCACTAAGCCAATTACGAGAATTACCGCACTGGAACTTGAGCCTTAGAATCACATAAATTTGTAAGGTAGGGCAAATGTTTGGAAGCACACAACAATATACTGGTATGCAACCACATAAACGAGATTATAACATAAAGAGACACTTATTAGACTGTATTTTGCTGTATTTATCTTGTATTTTGGTTGGTTTTGCTTAGTCACTATTTTCCTTAAATTATTTTTTAAAGAAAGCCATAAAATAGTAAGGATTGCTTCCAAACCTTTGCCCTGTTGTGTACGCTGACTGGTACACTATGGAAAATCGTCTGAGAACTAACAGGATCAATTTCAGCTGGGAACTAATCATAAATAATAAGGATTTAAGACAAAAATGTAGCTACCTTAGCACTGTCAGTAGTTTTGGTTGCCTCCTGTTTCAACTCATATGGGTACCTCTGTCCTGAGTGTTATAAATCAGGGATGGGGAGCCATTTTAAATTGGTAACTGGGACAAAAGCAGAAGTTTCTCTCCATAAATGAGTATTTCTTGCAAATCAACTTTGTCACATTTAGTCTTCCATCCTAGTTCTACTGCAACATGCTTTCAATGATGATTTATACTTGATTCTGTACGTTCAAGTGTTATCTTTTATGTGTAAATACCATTTTTTGTGAAACGTGACAGTGATTAAACGTCATTTTGTTGTTTTTTTTCTTCCCTTTGAAAGATGGTCGATCGATCTGTCCATCTGACAGATGCGATGTTGTGTTAATGTGACTTATTTTAAGGTTGTCTTTTCGGGAGCGTGAACTCAAAGCCTGAGCATTCCAAGCTGAAATGTAGCTAATGCGTACAAACACCTTCACTCACCAGTCATCGGCTTGAAAACACAATGTATCCCTGCTTTCTCAGCGAGATGAGACGTGACTTTGGAACACTTTGTGCAGATATTCTTGTTGTGTACAACAAACCTACTGCCACTCTGGTTCTTAAATGAGCCAGATGAATGTATCTGTACCACTTTTTTGATGTGCTCCCTCTCGTATCTAGCCAACCAGCACCATGGGCTTCGCTCTCTTCCAAAAAAGGACACCGCTTGTGTTTTTACCTTCGTAACGATGTTGGGTGTTCTTGTTGTTATTGCATTTATTTTTTTTGCGCACTAAATTAATAAATTGACTTCATAAGAATTATTCCTAATGAGTTGTTTTGTTCAAGCTACTAGAAATTTGTTGTGATTTAAATAAACTTGTGGTAAAAAACAAACAAACGCATCCAGTGGAACATTTAGGAATGCCGTTCCTTGTCGGCCTTTATTGAAACTCCAGTCATTCGCAGCTCTGGACCGGCTGATTTTCTGTCTCTAACGGTTACATTGTCCCCGTCTTTCAGATGCACTTTAGTTTTCCTTGCAGCCATGTTGTCTCTGGTCTTTTTGGTGGGACTTGTGCAGGGATCCTGTCTCAGACGACTACAAAACGAGGCGTTTATTGGGACCTCTGAGTTAAGAGCTCCACATGTAGGAGAAGGTTTAGTTCTTTGAGCGTGTAATGCTACACCAGGGACAAACAGGCCCTGTAATTCATTTTCCCGCTGCTTGGTACAGATGACCTTAGGAGAGGTGTTCCTGTCAGTTGCTTGCTGACTGAAGAGGACATACCCATCCAAGGGACAGGAGTTTGAGCTCAGCAGGATCTGGTCCACACAGTCCGTGTGAAACTGAATGGGAGAGACAACCAAGTATTACAGAGCTCAAAAGTATTAAACCTCTTACATTTTCTCACATTTTGTCATAGCTCAACACAAATCTCATTGATGTTACTGGGATTCTAGGTGTAACCCCAACACAAAGTAGTGCATTATTATGAACAGGAAGAAAAATAATATATATTTGTTTTGCTAAAAAGATTTGCACATCTAGAGAGAGAGAAGTTTTTCTTATGTTTTGCAAAACAGAGACCAATTTGCTTTTGATATTAGAATTTGAAAAATGAAAAATCCTAAATAGGATGTAGGCTGTATACTAAACACACATAACAATGTTGATTAAGTTAAAAACGTGTGAAAGCTGTGTGACACTCTGGATCTTTAAGTTGCCATTTTCCCTTTCAAAACCAAAAAAAGAAACAGATTTAAAAAGAAAATGTCCATTTGCAACTAGATCCATCAAAGCTGTTCTATCTAGACAATAACTGCATATATGAAATATTCACACTTTTATCCATAATACCATGTTGTTGCTAAATATTTCAGTTAATTCGCTGCTCACTACTCAAGAAGATTACGTCGGACTGGGCATTTTTCCAACTTTTGTCGACCTTTTGATACGACTAAAATGAAATCTAATTTCTGACACGTTTTTAATGGACATCAATCATTGTTTGTCACAGTTCCAGTCATTCAGAGTGAGATTCGTAGCAGACTTATACTGACATTAAATTCGACACAGTTGGACTCTACTTACCCAATTGGTTGACTTGTAAAAGCAATTGGTTGGACTGGACTTTAATAGGGGGTTTTCAGCTGACGTCACGCTCACGTGACTACTCAGCGCGTCCGCCATATTGGGTGTCAGTCGTTTCGCACCGTTGACCTGCATTGTATGACGCCTTAGGCAGTATTGGAAGTGAACAATGGGGAAAACGTGTTTAATGGTTGGTTGCACGGCCCGTGGAGGTGGAGATCAACGCTCTTTCTATCGCCTACCAGCCGTAATAGTGAATCAGTGTGAAAAAACAAAACAGCTCTCTGAACAACGCCGTCACCTATGGCTGACACGGATATCCAGGTCCGATTTGGACGGTGTTAAGCTGGAATACGCCAGAGTCTGCGGTGCTCACTTTGTCACAGGTAATTAACTGTTAAGTATTTAAAACATATAAGAAGAATATATTAATAATAGGGCTTGGGCGTTATGACTTATTACTTTCCGCGGCTGTCGTGTTGACTGCCTCCGCCGCCTCTACTGCCTATTACTACCGCGTACTGTACTCCCTCTCTCAGCCGTGTTTTAATTTGATTAATTTCACCTTAACTTGATTTCAACCATGGTAAACCGTTGCTGTATTGTGGGCTGTAACAGCGCAACACATGATCGCCATGGGAAAAACATAGAAACAGATTAATTTTCCACCGCTTTCCTGCCTGGAGGCGCAACCACGGAGAACAAGTGTCAGAGATAACAAAGAGTCGTCGGCTCGCTTGGATCGCGGCTGTAAGTCGACCGAACATAACTTTCCACAGTATCCCGATGTCAATGAGAGTGTGTTCTAAACCTTTGAAACACATAGCAGCTAGTTAAAAGTACATTACATGCATGAGTGGTTGTTAGCACTGACGGTTAGCATGTGCCAGAGCCCGTCTGAGCACAGCTTACCTTTGAACGAGTTACTGTGTTCCCACTGTTTGCTGGCTTTATGATCTGCAGCTCCTACCGGCGCCAATACGGTAAATACAACTTAATTTTGCACTGGTCATTGTTCTGCTTAAATAATTAAAGCCGCGAGCGGCGTCGATCGGCCCTGCAGCCAAGCGCCTTCGCACACCGCCGGCCGCCGGCCGTCAGCCACCGCAGAAGCATGCGACACATTTGCGTCGGATTGTTTACATTTTTACCATCTTATTAAAACTCACCCGTCCACGTATGATGGCGATTTCCTTGATGTACATAACCAGATGTGAACTGGTTGTGAGCCTCTAGACCCTTGTAAGCTCTCATTTCCTCAAGAGTGTGCAGAGGGTTTTCACTGAACACCAGGTAATGCACGATGTCGCCGTGCTCTACATTTGGCCAATCATCTGGATTAGTGCTAAACAAGGCACCGTGGAGGGCATAGGGGTCCATATGGTCGATCATGGAACATTTGCTCAGATATACGTCCTTATCTGGTCGCTCTAGCGTGCTGGCGTACTTATCCATTCGCGATACGATAATACGTGTACGACAACTAGAGATAAGGAAGTGTACCACCCAATATGGCGGACCGGAAGTTGGCCAGTGACGTCAGTGAAAACCCCCTATTAAAGGTGTTAGGATAAAAGAGATGCCAACTAATTTCATAGTTGAAACTTTTTCTTGAAGTTAGTAGTATTGTGACAAAGCATGAAAAAGTGTAAATGGTTCTCCAGTGCATGCTTTATTTGTAGTGCTTGCAGGAAGCCTGTGAATACCTTGTGATGACAGGGCAGAGTTCGGACCTGTTGACCCAGACCAAATCTCTGCAGGCAGATCCGACACTGCAGCCCCTCATTCAGCAGCTGAGAGCCTGACCTCACTTTGACTGCTGGCACACGCTCCAAGTCGCTGTCTGCAAAAGGCTCTGCAACAGTGCTGAGGATAAGAGGATCATATGATCATATCATATGATCAGTGCAGGAAGTAAACCATCCCCTAAACGTACCTTTCATCTTGTGGTCTCGGATCTCCAGGGGAGCTTGCAGCCAAAAGAATCCACTTTTCCTTTCTTGTCTGTTTCAAATGAAGAGCTTGTTTTATTTAAAAGGTCTTTAGATGGCAGCAGCATGATTAGCGGTGGATATTTAAAAAGATTAAATCTCAGTCCCTTACAGTTCGTGAAGCAAGTGGATGCTGTGAGTGGCAGCCTTTCTTTACGCAGTTCTCACAGAGATAGAAAGAACTGCAGATGGTGCATCTGCAAAAGAGACGCAATCAGCAGGGTATAAAAATTCATGCAGTGTCAGCGGGGCTGCTGGATATCTTTCATGTGCATAATCTCATAAACACAATCCTCTTTTTTTCTAATCTCCATTACACAAAAAACTTTGGGTATAATTTTGGGTATTTTCATCAGATGGACTCCACAAAGCCAGATAAGTGATCTCTATTATTTTGTTTAACAGAACTAATGTCTCCACTGTTAACGAGAAGTTCTTTCTGGCATAGAGTAAACAAGGTGTCGGGTCAATGATGCTAATTTCTTGTTAGATTACATCTCAAAGATAATCTGCTATGATTGAGATTAAATGGTTATTAAGGATACTAGAGTACAGTAACATGGTGCATCATTTAGAAAGGTTCAAACCATCTTACAGTTACTTTAATTCTCTTACAGCAAAGAAAAACTGCTGTGAAATACATTTCTGCCTCTTTACAGCCCCTTCCTGTCTTTTCATTTTATTTCTATTTTCTGTACTAAAACTAATCTACTTTATGTGTCCTCTGTGGTTCTCTGTAGGGTGAAAATACCAGAAAAAACTTCAGGGATTCTGAACTTTCCCACTGAGAGACCACTGTCTGTCTGCATCACTAAGAAACAAGGCGGCATTATCTTCAACTCCATCAGGCTGAGGGCAGTGGGGTTCCTCAAGGCTGTGTGTTCAGTCCATTGCTAGTCACACTGCTAACACCAAATGATTTAATCTGCAGGTGATGCCACGGTGGTTGAGCGTGTGTTGAACCCCTCTCAGCGTTCCCTCTTTACAGGATCTGTTTTACAACTGCTGCTGGAAAAGGGTCCTAAGCATTGTTGGAGACTCCTCGCTTCCTCTCCGTCACCTTTTACAGTGCTCCATCATTACTTGCTCCATCAGGTAAATCTTACTGCGACATCAAGAACAGACATCAAGGCTACACAGCTTTCTGCCTGAAGCGGTAATGATGCTGAGCTCCAGTTAAGAGAAGTCACTCCTAAGTATTTAGGATTCCCAAAAGATACAGCTTAAATTTGTTTTATTCTATTGGTATACAATGAAATCATTTTAAATATGACTAAGTTTGATATATGACTTCCTGTCCCTCACTTCCCTCTATGAATCTGATAAAGAGCTGTTTATGAAAAGCTGATGGGCTTTTAAAAGACTTCAGCAGTGAGTTAATTGTGTTCAGTAGTATTTAACAAAATTTATAATCAATTTCTGAACACTTCAGCCTATTTCAAACACTTAAATTGCATTATTTTCTTTTGCTGCTAGGTATAAAGCTAACTGTGCTAGCTCAGCACAAACACTATTCCCAGAGACACAGAAGAAACAAGCGTGTGAAAACTGAGGTTTGCTCAATGTTATCATTTTCCATTTAAAAAAACAAATACTGTTTCAAAATATTAGCTTTTTTTCCTTTAGTTTGAAAAAACTGAAGCTAGAGCTAAAGTAAAGACAACCAAACATTTGTTTAGGTTATTTGAAATGGATCATATCGGTGTTGACAGAAATAAAACAAAAGCAAAGATGCTTTTTCTGCACAAAATATCTGCATTCAACATCCTCACACCTAATTCTTCAACTTTTACGCACATGTATGTATCTAACTTACACCCAGGACAGTGCAGTCATCCTCAAGATTACAGATGACCCTCCATCTTGGATTCCTTTATAGTCTGGATTACTCTCTACTATTTATTTTTAAACTTTTTACTGGCTGGAAGAGATGCTCACTTTGCGGTCATGATGGTTTTGGTCATCTAACTTACCGGAAACAGGTCCCAGTGACAGGGCAGACTCGGCAGCTGTAGCAGAGCACTCCCAGATGTCTGTCTGGGCTCTCTCTCTCAGCAGCGGTGAAGAGCTTGGCCGCGTTCTTCACCTGCTCCTGGAGCAGCTTCAGGGAACTGAAGTCCTCCCTGCACAGGGGACACTTTAGCATCTCCTGACTGTCTGACAGCCTCTGGTGGTCGGCCCACACCTTCATGCAGGAGATGTGGACGCTGTTACCGCAGCCGAACCTGGGAGGGCCAGCAGGAAATGTATCAGGAAAAAGCTAAAAAAGTCTGTATCAGGAGACCTGAATCTAAGTTTTATGATATCCGACACCCGGAGCTGGAGGTTTCCTGTATTTTATATGCAGAGGTTAGGTTAGTAAGCATTCATGGGGTCATGTTCTGGTCGACAGAAACTGTTCCGGCCCAAACCCACCTGCAGTAAGACACGGGCTGTTTTTTCTGCAGCAGCCCCTCCTGACAGATCGGACACACATCCTGGGCCTGGATCGCTTTCCGGCAGACGCTGCCAACCTCCTGGCCTGGAACGTTGTGGCTCGGGGTCCCGGCAGCGGCAGCAGGGCCGTCGAGCGCCGTCCGGTGGGCTTTAGCTTGGTGTGAGCCCTGAAGCACTTCCAGCAGCTGTCGCGCTGATAACCCCAGCTGAAACGCATCTGTGGCGGGAGTATTTTGGACAAAGGTGTCAGCAGCAGGATGGGTCGGTGCTTTCAAACTGTCAACAAACGTTACACAGCTGAGCTGAAACTGAAGGCTGCCCAGAAATAAACAGCAACAAGTGAACTGGTCGGTCTGGGAACGGCACAGGGTTGCTCAGTGGTCAGGGAGAGGGCTTTTTACACTTACTCCACTGTATTCTATTCTTTTCTATTTTCTTTTCCAGTATGCAGATCCTGCATGGAGCAACATTTATGTTTAAAATTTACAGACTGAAACAAAACTATAAAATAGGTTTCTGAAACACTAACGTTATTAAAAAAAAACACTTACATTCATGGTCTCTGGGTAGCCTGAATTTCCGAAGTAAAAGCCTGGAATCAGAAAGGGTGATTGGTTAGTGGATGAAACAAAAACAATTGTTTAAATTCAGCTTAATTAACATCATCAATATAACTTTTTAAGTATATTTTGTCACGCTTTTTTAAACAGGACCAAACTAGTTTAGTCTTGCTAAAAAGTAAACACAAACTAATCGAAAGGTTCATCCTTTTTATTTCTCCACCACCAATTTAGGCCAATTTGCAGGTTTACAGTACATGAAAAAATATCTTTACCTTGTGCGAAATGATAAAACATTAACTTTTGAAGCAATTTTAATACCAGGAAAATGAAAAAGAAAAATGCAGAAAACAATGTTTGAATGAAAGTCAGTGGCACCATGAATGCAGAAGGGACACAGCTTGTTGTATGTAGTTTATTATCTGAGATAATGACGTATTTAATCTAGGTTAACTGTTTGGGAAACGTGGTGTTGTGAATTAAAACCCACATCAAGCAAAGCGATCAACCTCCCTCTCCCTGTGTGTTGCTGATACCAGCAGATGTGTTGGCAGGGCTGCCGCTCCCTCGTGAACGTGGGGCAGGTGCACGTATGCGGCTCACCCAAGCACACCTGGACAACAAGAGAGCATCCGACCTTAGTCGTTCATAAAAACACATTAAAACCGATGAAAGCAAGACAACACCACGCTGGCTTCTACACAGTATCAGCAGGAATGGACCCTGACTGTCCCAGGATAGCTGACCTTGAAGTTCTGCGTCCCACCGTCCTCCTGGAGCAGAAACGCAGTCGGGCCATAGGACCTGAGCAGTAACATGGTGGAGCTGAGGGCGTGGTCCTGATGGGAGCTCACTGCATCGCTCGCCGTGTTCCTCCAGGCAGGTTTTCTGGACATCCTGCCACTGAATGGATATTTGTCAAGCAAAGAAACTAAGAGGCAAAGCATAGATAACCAGTCAACACAGGGGCCAAGATCTGATTCATGTCCCGTAGAGCAAGGGATGATGGGAAATAGGTTCTATAAAAGTGCTTCTGATGGATGACTAAAATAGAGGTGTCTGTGTGAAACAACTGTATAGAAATCAGTTCACACACAGAGTGATGAACTTTTGGTTTCACCGGTTCTAACAATCAACAGCGGTGGTCAGGAAAGAGGCCATCGGTGATGATCTACCAGAGGTCTGACTGGCAGCAGCGTCGTCTTTAGGATAGTCAGTTTCCTGTTTCCTACAACAATACAAGGGAAATATTTCCCTCAAAGCTTTCTGAACAGCAAGATCGGGACAGGAACGGCCCCAAAATGGCCTCCAAGAGCAGTAAAAGTTTCAAAAATACCTAAATTAGTAAAGTACAGATCCCACATCTGGATTAAACATTTCTGCTTTTTAATTTAGTAAAAAAATTAAAAATGAAAAAAACAAACAGACTTTTCAATAGGCCGATTCAGACTGTCAGAATATTAATATAGAGTGGGTGTTAAAGTGATGTCAAACATGACCTGTCTGAGGCAAGCCGGAGAAATGCAGAGGAAAAGCCGGCCAGTCATGCAGGGCTGAGATACCTGCCCTCAGCTGCCACATGTTGAGCCACTCTGAGCAACTCAGAGGTGAAGCGGCTCTCGGGAACCAAAATGAATATTAGTTCAGCGTCAGGAATTGGCACATCTCCAAGCATTCATCAGTTTATACAGTAAACATCTGCGTTTGTGCAGAAATGTCATAAAACACTCACCAGAGACTGATCGGCTGGCCTCTTCTGAAGTAGATCTACGGGGCCCGCTGCCCCCAGAGAGCCCACAGGATTATCAGGGACCCCTACCACTCAGCCATCACCTCTTCAAACTCCTGCCCTCAGGAAGGCGTTCAGGGCAATAAAGTCAAGAACTAACGGGTTAAAACTCAGTTTCTCCCCAAGAACTGTTTCTGCCCTGAACAACAATTTCATTCATATCCTGATCATCATTTATTTATTTATTTTCCTTAACATTCCAATTGTTACTGTGTTTTTACTACATATTTATAGCAATATGCCTATTTATTATATTATTATTATTTTTATTATTTATTTGAGAGTTGCATTTCTTTTAATTTCGTTGAGCTGTCTTTCACAATGACAAGACAGCACCGGCCGCACGTCTCCCCCTCTATCTCCTATTTGGTTCTAATTATGTCAGATGCAATTTATGTTGTTATGTTATTGTGTGTGTGTGTGTGTGGGGGGGGGGGGGGGGGGGGGGGGGGGGGGGGGGTTAGGGAAAGGGGTTCGCCGCCGTAGTTCACTAACACATATGCGCTAAAAACGCTTCAAGCTGACGCACCAAGCGGCCTGTTTGCTTATTAGCGGTCTTAACAATGAAACTACTTTCTTTTCCAATCGATAAGCCTACCTTTTTATGTATAAAGGTCCCCAGAATAAGCCTTTAGCTTCCTGTTTTGCACCACGACGCCAAGACAACAGAACCTAACACAGCAGCCGTCCAGGGGGCTCTCGTTGCCGTGGTAACGGTGTGGGGGCTGCGCTGTGGATGACCGGCAGGGGGCGGCGTTGCTCAGAAATGGAAGTCTCCCCTGTTTGATTCATTTTCTTCAGCTGTCCTGAGAACACATCTGGGAATATCTGAAATATTATGCTGAAATAATTACAACATGTCGAAAAGAAAAAGTAAAAGGAAACTCAGTTTAAGAGAAGAGGACTTTATTAATCCAAAAGTGAAATTATATTTACATAAAAGGCACATTTCCTCAAGCTTCCTCAAGGCCTGGGTCTAGTCCGCCTGATTGATTAATTGTTTGATTGGTTGACTCAGTGATTGATTAACTGAAAGATTGATCACTAGCTAGGTACTTTAATAAAAATAATAATAGCAATAGTAATAATAGCTTTAACTCTTATTATTTACTTTTGTTAACACTTTACTTATATTTGTCCTACCCTTTTTATTACAACTTGCAACTGAAATCAGATATTTAACAATATTTTACTCGCTGTTTAATATTAAGTCAGACTTCATTTTTCCCCTTTTGGGTCAGTTAGGATAATCAAAACTCATTTCCATTTGCTAAATGGTAGAATGAAAAGGAGAAACGTTATGTTGATAGTTTTATTTAAAGTCAGACGTTAACATACATTAGCCTTACTCTGAATAATTTAGAAAAGATGATGTCATGGCTTTGTATGGTTCTGATTCCCAACATGTGAGTCAAACAGAAGCACGCCTGTGGATGTATTTTGAGACTACACATCAGAGACTCTGTTTCCTTGAGTGACATCATGGAAGAATTAAAAGAAATCATCCAAGACACTGTAAAGAGGATTCTGGACGTCCACAAGTCTGGTTTATTGGTAGGTACAATTTCCAGAGGTTTGGATATCCTACGTTCATCTGTTCAATCAATTATATATAAGTATAAGGTGCAATCTTCCTACCATTTAGATCGAAGACAGGTTTTATCCCAGAGATGAATGATATGTGGGTCTTAACCCCCCAAACAAAAGCTGAAGAGCTTGTGAAGATGCTGGTTGAAGTGCTGAGAGCAAGTATCAGTATCTACAGTGAAACATGAGAGGAAACCTGATAGGTCACTCACAGAAGAAGCAATTACCCCAAAACCAACATTAAAAAACACTCAATATTACGGTTCGCAAGTGCAGTCAGGGTCATAGTTTCAAAGAAAAAGGGGGAAGTTTGCAACTCTGATAACATCATCCCAACTGTGAAGTACGGTGGTGACAGCGTCAGATCGTCTGGGTGTTTTGCTGCAGGAGGGACCGGTGCACTTAACAAAATATGGCATCATTAGAAAGGAACATTATGGGGAAATGTTGAAGCAACATCTCAAATTGTTATCTAGGAAGATGAAGGCAGGGCACAAATGGATGTTCCAAATAGACAAGGAGATCAATGTACTGCAATCATTTATCACAAATAACTGGGAACAAAACTTTAAAGACAGCAAAAAGGGTCCAAAAGTGGGAAAAGGACAGTTTTTAAAGTGAAAATGTGTAAGAACCTTGGATGTTGCTGTGTTCCATGTAGCTTTTTTTCAGGATCTTCATGTCAACAAGTGATTCTGTTGTCAGTCAGATGATTTCTAAACGCAATCTCCAGCATGACAAAAACTCCAACCTGTTTTACAATCATAGACAATTCTGTAGACGTTTTACCTATTCCACTGAAACTAAAGGAAAAACAAAAAGTAACAAAAATGTTGCGTTTCTTCTCTTAATGAGTGAAACAATCATTTAGAAACTGCTGTCTGCAGCTAAAAAATTCAAGTGAGACAAAAAACAGCAAAAACAAGCGAAATCTGTAAGATTTTAACACAACAATGAAAATTCTGCTGAAGTATCCCAGAGAACATACTTCGGGATGTTCATCAGTACTCTCCTGGGACGTCCCTGGGAGAAGGCAAACATGTGATGTCATGGACCGCCTCAGTCGGTTTTAATCAGCTCAGCTCAGCTCAGTGTCGCCTCTACCTCTGCTGCTCAACACACACCCCGGAGAACAACCTTTGAGGAAACAAAAACGAAGGCACTGCTTTTCTCTCGAGCCAGAGATAAACGCTCCAAAATTGCGGATTACTATTAGCTCTGGCAAAGGTTTTTTTTTTCTTTAGCTTCTGCAAAGGTAAGGTCGTTGAGTTTATGGTATTTAAGATGTTTTATGTTGCATTGAACTGCCAAAAAAAAAAAAAAAGAGTCCAACATGTGTTGAGAGACAGGAGGCACCGCTGTGCTTTTAATAGCTGCGGCTGATGGAAAAGTGTGTACATCTTTAGTGTCACCTCCAAAAAAACAACAGCAAAGTCTAAAGACGCCTTTACAATGTGCAACTCAATGTGCATTTAAGAAGATGGCATTGCCTTCAAGTCTGGGGGGGTTGTGGTGCTGCCAAGCAATGAGGTAATGTTAGTAGGGGACATGGGAAAGGATTTAGGAGTTTCTCAAATTGAGACACGCCAATAAATATTCAGCTTTTGATAGGATTTACTTTCTTTTACATATCAATGTTTGGGTTCCTTTTTGTCAATCCCTTGGCACAAAATGATTTGATTGCTACGAAACCAATGTTCTCTTGCTGAGGAAAAAGGTTTGGACACCGTACCCCCTAGTGTTTCCCTCTATGTCTGGAGTGACTTCAGAGAGGTCGTCTGGTAGCCGTCTACCAGTCTCTAACATCGGTCTGAGAAGAGTTGTCCTCACTCCTCAGTTCCAGCTGGGAGACGTCAGAGAAATTTCTTACATGTCCGACCCAATTCGGCGGTATCCCAAGGGCGTCTTAATGCGAGCGAGATCTGGGCTTTGACTAGGCCCAAGACTTTCCATTTCTTTATTCTCAGACAGACCTTGATAGATTTACGGTTGGATTTTGGGTCATTGTTTTGTTGAAGCGTCCCCAAAGCATGACATGTCCACCCCGTGCTTCACCGTTGGCATTAGTTGTTTTTTTGTTTATCTGGAATGCAATATTTAATTCATGAATTATAATTCAGAATTATAAAATATTTTTACTATTTGAAATGTTGTTCATTGGTCAAATTTATATTAAACATCACTGTGTCCAAATGTGTAAAACAATGTGTTGAAGGGTGTCCTAATTTATTTCTTTTTTTCACGCTGACTGTAAGGCAGACATGCTGTTATTATTATTATTAGATCATTTGTAGGAAATGGGGGAAGAAATCATCAATATACCAAGAATGTTGTGAATATGTCTATCCATGTTGTAAATGTGGCATGGCTCTTCACATTGTTAAAACCTGTTTTTATTTGAATGGCCTAAGTATAGTACCTAATTCGCAGGGAAATCTTCCATGATTTACCTGAAATCTTAATATAGTCCAGACTAAAAAGATCATTGTTTTCTGCTACAACAGTGTAAAGCATTTAATGTAAGGACATGGTAAAAATAAGCAGGTCTGTTCCAGGAATTAATAGAAAAAGAAGCAGGTGTCTAACACAACACCAGGACAGCAAGGCAATAACAATGGCCTAAAAGAAGCAATAGTTAGTGCTGTTCACTCTGGTTGTCAGCAGTGAGTTACATACCATATCTGCTCGCTCTTTAATCACCTGGTGTGTAACAGTGCCAAGTTGGAAAGACAAGAGCAATTACCGTTAAAAGGGCCATAGTTGCTGCCCATCAGTCAGAAAAAACACCTACAATGACCTCTGTAGGTCAATCTGATTATGTTATCAAAGCAGAAGCAGGAAGATGCATAATGAAGCTGATTTAGGAAGTGAAATCCAGAATGTGTCCAGAAAAAGTGACGTTACATGTATGTGATTATTTCATAAAGTCTAATAATTAGACTCTTTATGATGAAGGTCGTTCTGGAAGCTGTAGAACTGCCATATTTATTTTACTTATTAAATTTGTTTTACTTAAATGTCTATAGATCTCAGAAAAGACCTTGAAATGTGAAATCATCAGCTCGAAACCTTTCGACGGTGCAATAATTTAGTGTTTACGGCACAAATGACTAAACGTGTCCTACGTTCATTCTTTCAGCTGCACTAGAACATGAAATCCCCAATGAAACCCTTGTTCTGCTGATGTGATAGAGTGAAATGCTTTTCTCAGTCTGGGTGACCATCAGAACTCTGTTTTAGGCCCATTTTCCAGAATGTTTTGCGTTTACCGTGCGCACTATGGCTGATGGTGCTAGGATCAGGGCGTCCACTGCATCTGACACGTTGCTGTTTTGGCTAAACCTTGGTTAAACTTGCTCAGCAGGCATAATGCTGCATGCAGGAAGGAAACTGAGGGGAGCGGAGGAAACAAAGGCTAAATCTGTGACCCTGACATCCCGAACAAAGAGGGGAGATCTGCCTTCTGCATATTTAAAGCCCCGCTCTGTAAACACAGTTTCACGGTCTCTTGTTTACATGATCTCTGATTAAGATAAACGGGATCCATTAGGATTTTATCACAGGGAATAGCGGGACGGGGCTGACAGAAACATTACCGGTGTAGGAAATATTGCAAGATCCAGCAGGCGAGAATAGAAAAAGACAAATAAATAGGGAACAAAGTGGCAAGAAGAGCAGGATTTCACCAATTTCTACGAGCGTCTTATAATAACGTGCTGGATCAACTCAGCAGCTGCTCAGGAAGGACTTTTATTGCGGGGCTCTGAGTGCTGAAACTTTTACCTGATCTTCTGGATCAGCTGATAATAACTCCAAACGAAATGTAAACAGCTATCAGGGAAAACTCTGATTTCATCTTAGTTGAGTCAGTTTTGTGTCATGAAGCTCCACTTATGTTTTTTTTTTTTTTTTTTTTGTTTCCCCAGAAAAACCCCTGAAGATCAGAACACAAATGGATCTGAGCAGCATCGTGTCTCTGCTGGCACTCTTGTCCGTCAACAAGGTAGTCCGGGTTTATCGTTTCCTCGCTCGCATCAAATTAGTTTCCAGGGAGGCAGAAGTCACATGATCGGATCATCTGGTGCATCGCATAGAAAGAAATATGATTAGATTTTGATAATAATTAGGATACAATAATTACTTAGGTTCTCTTTTTTCCACAAATAGCATAAATGTGCTATTACATTAAAATATTTCAGGTACTAAACATTTTAATGTGTTATGGCAGAAGAGTTTTACCACCTTACTTCAAACACAAACAGCAGCTGCAGTTATGACAGCATTAGAACCTCAAAAAAATTGTAGCACAATAATTAAAAGTCAAAACTTTGTGCTCTTCTTCAAAAATAATAATGCAGGAGCATTTTTTCCAGCACCACGGATTCCTGTAACTCTGTCACGAACCAGAGACAGAGGGACCCAGTATTCAATCAGAGGTTAGGTAAAGGATAATTTATTAACAAAAACCAAAATGGGTATCAAGCTAAAAATGGGAAGACTGCATCCAATAACAAAAAATAACAAAAAAGCAGTCACAGACAAAACTATATGCAATAACAGGGGACAGGCTAACTCAAATATCCAGTGGCAAACAGGGTCAGAAGAAGAGGCAAACAGAGAGCATAGAAAGCTGAACTAGACTCACCACTGGGCACAGAAAAAACAATGATCTGACAGAGCGCAGGAGACAGAGGCAGATATAAGTAGGGGAGTGAACAGGTGAATGGAGTGAAACTAATTACTGGCATGGGTGGAGCTAATCAGGGACAGGGAAGTGCTTGGGAGTAAACTGAAGCTGATAGATGGTGACTGGAGAAGGGGAGTGACAGGGTGGAAGAATGCTGGCAGGTGAACTGAATTAAGACTGGTGACAGAAATGGTCGGAGCAGGTCGGATAATCTAATAACATAAAACAAAATCAAACCACAATAAAACCCAACCTATTCAAAAACTAAGACAGAACCTAAAACAGAAACTGAACTTAAGGCAGGAGAGTGAAGTAATTAATCAAATAACTAACATAAACAATAACCAAACCCAAATCATAACGAACTCAAAAAATTCATAAAAAAGTGCAGGGATTACCAAGTTCTGCGCTACTCCATAGATTTGGAGATACATTTTCTATTTTTCTTCCTGAATATTTTTCTTATGCACCAAGGGCTCCAGTACTCCAGAAAATCCAGGGAAATTCCTCAGGAATTTCACCTGAACATGTCTTCAAATACCAAGGACTTCCATCTTTGTGGAACATTTTGGAAAAGTTTCACTCTTCGTCAAAAGGAAGCGTTTTTATCACCAAAGACTTGGTCCAGAAGATTCCAGTATTCTTCAAATGTCCAGCAAAACATTGTGCCCTTCTCCACAAAATACGAATACAAAAGCAGATAAAAAAAAAAAATCGTACAAACCATTTAAAATGAATTTAAATAATTTTATCACCCCGCTCTTTCACTGATCTGTTGACATTAATCTTTTTTTTATGTATGCCTCCAATGATGCAAACAGAATAACTGCAAGATTCCTTTCATCATAATATGTTTTCATCTTTTTAACCTTTTCTATTTAAGTGTAAAGTTTGCTTTAGATTAATAGCATGAGCACACAAAACTAAATTAAGAGCTAAGTAAATATGACAGTATTTAATTTGGATAGGATGAATGATTTAACAAAAAAATAAATAAAGAAGAAGATACTGAGGTGTTATTCAGCATTAACATGATCAGAATCAGAAATACTTTAATAATCCCAGACGGAAATTACGGTTAAACCTGATAAACCTAACTTACTTTTTCTGACCCAAACCAAGTAGTTTTGGTTCCTAAGCCTAATCAGTCATTAAAAGAAGGAAAATTTAAAAACTAAAGTAACAGCACCCGACAACGTAAAGGTCATTATACTACTAGTTAGTTGAAAAAAACTTTCAACTTTTTGCCAGATTTGAGAACCTTTAGGGTTGCTATAAAGCAACAATGTGTTAGACTTCTACTCTGGTTGTAGTTCATCTCTCTGTCACCATCAAACTGTTGACATCTCAGTTTTCTGATCTTCATTAATCTAAGCTGTTGGTGGATGCAACATCCAAGAACGATGACGACAACGAGCCCCGGACTCACCTGATGGATCCCCAGTGGATCCAGAATCGGATCGCCATGGCCCAGTACCAGTGTTTCCAGAGGATTGTAAGAGAATCTCATCGCAAAATGAACGCCACTGGTGAGCAACGACCTTCTGCAAAGTCCAGAGTTTAAAAAGCATTCTGAAAAAAGGTGCTGTGCTTAGATAACATTCTGTCCAGAATCATAAATGATTCTATACCGGACTGATATATACAGACTTCTTTAATCTCTTTAATAATTTTACCCCCCCCCCCACACACACACACACACACAAAAAAATAAAACTTAAAAGAAAAACAAAAGTTTGTGGTAAGTAGCGTTTAAAACGTTGCCTGTTGTTGATCAGGACCAGTGTGCAACACAACATGGGACGGATGGCTGTGCTGGGCGGAGACGGAACCTGGCGAGAAAGAGCAGAGCTGCCCAGACTACTACAACGACTTTGACCCGCGAGGTGAATTTCACAAAACGCTCTAAAGGAAATGCACAGATTTAGTATTCACACAACGTTCAGAAGATTAAGAATGACACAATGTGGATTAAAAAAAAAGATGATTTGAAACTGATTTCTGACTCCGATTAAAATTTAGAAATTTCATCAACACAAGCAAATAAATAGTTAAAGAATTGTTTAATATATTAAATTAAATATATTAATACTTAAAAATATTCTAACTCTGTATCATCCTTTGTGCCACGGGGTATGAACTTTAAATGACTCCCACCCAGCATATCCCCCCCCCCCCCACACACACACACACACACACAAACACACACACCACCACCTCCTCCCAATACTGTATGGTTCGTTTGACACCCATTTCCTGACTTTTGCTAGGCATGCAGTTTTACAAGGGTAAGAAAAAAAATAAAGACTACACCGTTTTAAAGTGAGTTACTTAGAAGAAATGAGTGATTCTTGCTTTTCAGTTGTTCTACGTGAGAAGTGGGCTCTACCTAATTAGTTTTGTCTGCTTTATTGTGTGGGTGCCAGCTTATTAACTTTGTTTTCAATTTCTTCCTAATTCCAAGCTCCTCGACCTCTTTAGAGAAAAATATAATATCAGGGTAATAAATTTAGACCAAAGATCCACTCCACTATCAAACAAAAGGCTTTAAAAGCCATCAGGAACTGCTGCAGTCAAGGTAAACCTCATTTCCAGAAAGAACTGCCGCCAGCAGTTTAAGCCTTGATCTTTTTTTCTCTGAATAACTAACCCTCCCATATGTATGTATATATATATATATATATATATATATATATATATATATATATATATATATATATATATATAAAATAGTTATTTAAACTTGACCTTAATTCTATGGCATTTAATTATGAATAAAAGGATCAGCCTTTATAATACCCTTTGATGCTTTCTTCTTGCCTCACCTGCCACTATTCATTCCCTCACAATAAACTTTTTAAAAATAACGTAACTCTGTGTCCGCTGGATATCGGGTTCACCAGCAGTAACCATTACACTTCAGCCGAAATAAACTGCTGAATCCTAACAGCAGGGAAGCTGGATATGCCTTTTGATGCATGGAAACACAGGAGACGTTCACTCCCAGTTTAAGACAACAGATATTTCCAACATCAACACGTGTTGAGCACACATGAGCTGCTCTCTTCATTTATAAAAAAGAAAAATTATATTTCCAATTGGGAACATCCGCTCATGAAAAACTAACATGCCCTGCTTTCCTGTAATCCATGCCTCTTGGCCATATTAGTACACTCAACAAAAAATATAAATGCAACACTTTTGGTTTTTGCTCCCATTTTTTATGAGATAAACTCAAAGATCTAAAACTTTTTCTACATACACAATATCACCATTTCCCTCGAATATTGTTCACAAACCAGTCTAAATCTGTGATAGTGAGCACTTCTCCTTTGCTGAGATAATCCATCCCACCTCACAGGTGTGCCACATCAAGATGCTGATTAGACACCATGATTAGTGCACAGGTGTGCCTTAGACTGCCCACAATAAAAGGCCACTCTGAAAGGTGCAGTTTTAGCACACCGCACAATGCCACAGATGTCGCAAGATTTGAGGGAGCGTGCAGTTGGCATGCTGAAAGCAGGAATGTCAATCAGAGCTGTTGTTTGTGTATTGAAAGTTCATTTCTCTGCTCAATATGAGGGATTGCTGCAAAACCATGGACAATGCAGACGACTGTCTGCAACTGATTGCATTTTGACTTTGGAAAGTGCCTTGAGATGACATGTTTCATGAATTGGTGCTATGTAAGTCAAATTGAACTGAAAAGATATGTCAGCTAGCCGATACTTTTGGCAAATATTTGCTTTTTTTCCCTGTATCGGTATCGGCCGATACATGCATGCGTTCTTCTATCCATTAGTGCACTCAGCAGCCATGCCTTAAGATCAACATCGCCATTCCTCCCTAGCAGAGAGCAGCTGGTAATGATGTAAGACGTTTTCAACTTTTAATGTAGTTTTAAAGGTATACTATGCAACCGGGATTGATTTTCCAGCGAGGCTCCCCCCAGAGGGCGAAAGTAAAAGTTCACTGTCATAAAGATGCTCAGCTGTTTTGGTTTCTCCGTCAAGCCAGGCGCTTTGATTGTTTTGAGCTTAGCAGACAGGCGAACGCAACAAAAAGTAAAAAAAAACGGCAGTACAAACAATGACTAACACAGTGAAAGTATGAACATGCACACAGAGAGAGAGAAAAATTCCAATGTTACTTACAATCACATCAGCAGAAACGCGAGGTCCGCGTCAGCCTTGCAGCCTTCTTTTTCTTTTAGCTCTCGCCATTCGGAAAAAGCTTGCCCGATGTTCACCCGTGTACGACTCCTCTCTCTGTCCAGAGCCCTTTTCCTCTTTCTTGTCTGCTCCGACATGGGCTTTCGCTGTTTTCTCGCTGGTTCCGCCATGATAACTGCACAAATATCGCCACTGTGCTACCAACGAGCATGCCTTTCACTGGGGGCATATAGCAGTTCTCGCCGTAAAGCAAGACCGACTCTCGCGATGCACCAGACTTCTGAGCCTGTGGGTGCGGGCCGAGGGCTCCTGCAATTGCAAGTACGGTATTTCCCCCACAGACCACCAGGGCGGCCGAGAAAACTTTTGTTCGACCTGAAATGACTCATTTAATCATCCAAAACGGTATGGAACAGATTAATTAACTGAAAAATGTTGCATAGTATGCCTTTAACTGTGTAATTCAGCTGATCTGGCCTTTGAAAGTCTGTCTCTGTCTCACTGTGAGCGAGAGGGAACAGCGGTGTGTGTCTGTTTCTGTGTATAAAAACCCACTGAGGAGCTGCCACTGCTGTGCATGGAGAATCATGTATCCACGTCCGGTGTATCATGTATCATTATGTATACAGCATCTAACTTTACATAAATGAATGTCCACTGCAGCAGCGGTCAGTGATTTTTCTCCTCCTTCTCCCCACTGAACTAAAGAAGCTCTTCTCTCACTGTGCCACGTTCATAGAGTGCAAGCAAAGCACTGCCATGTTCATGGCGCATGTCATGTGCACCTTTCAATCTGTGGTCTGAAGCTGATTAATCTTAGCTGGTTTAAAAGTTACTTTTGAGACTTGTACATTTGTTATCATTGTGTAATTTTTATCATGTAAATGGAGGAAGACTGGTCAATATCGTCCTCAGGAATCTGCCCCCACAAAAAATCAGCAGAATAATCAGTATCGGCATCGGCCTTAAAAAACCTGTATCGGTTAATCTCTATTATAGATCGACCAATTTAACATGTCAATAAAGTCCGGTCTTCATCTTCAAATTTCCTGGGTCCTCAGTGAGCTCAGGGCAACGAGAATAAACCTTGTTTTCAGCGTTAGGGGCTGCAATAAGAAAAAAAACGTGCAACAAAATTCAATTCAATTCACTTTTATTTATATAGCGCCAATTCATGAAGCATGTCATCTCAAGGCGCTTTCTAAAGTCAAATTCAATCATATTATACAGATTTGGTCAGATTATACAGGTTGGTCAAAAAGTTTCCTATCTAAGGGAACCCAGTTGATTGCATCAAAATCTCGACAAGCAGCATTCACTCCTCCTGGGGAAGTGTAGAGCCACAGGGAGAGTTGTCTGCATTGTTCATGGCTTTGCAGCAATCCCTCATACTGAGCAAGCATGAAGCAACAGTGGGAAGAAAAACTCCCCATTAACGGGAAAACCTCCAGCAGAACCAGGGTCAGTGTGGACAGTCATCTGCCTTGACTGACTGAGGGTTAGACAAGACAGAGCAGAGACACAACAAGAGAGACAAAAAAGCACAGAAGCACACATTGATCTAGTAATCTGTTCTACATTAGATGGTAATAGCGGGTGAGCCGTCTTCTCTGGATGATGTCACAGTTAACAGAACGCCAGACCAGGTGTACCTACTGTGAGCTTAAGCCTTTAGCAGCATAACTATAGAGGTAGCTCAGGGTAACATGAGCCACTCTGACTAGAAGCTTTGTCAAAAAGGAAAGTTTTAAGATTAGTCTTAAAAGTAGACGGGGTGTCTGCCTCACGGACCAAACTGGGAGTTGGTTCCACAGGAGAGGAGCCTGATAGCTAAAGGATCTGCCTCCCATTCTACTTTTAGAGACTCTAGGAACCACCAGCAGACCTGCAGTCTGAGAGCGAAGTGCTCTGTTAGGAACATACGGGGTAATCAGAGCTCTGATATATGATGGAGCTTGATTATTAAGGGCTTTATACGTTAGAAGGAGAATTTTAAATTCTATTCTTGATTTAACAGGAAGCCAATGAAGGGAAGCTAAAATTGGAGAAATATGATCCCGCTTGTTGATTTTCATCAGAACTCTTGCTGCAGCATTTTGGATCAGCTGAAGGCTTTGAACTGCATTTTGTGGACTTCCTGATAGTAAAGAATTACAATAGTCCAGCCTTGAAGTAACAAATGCATGGACTAGTTTATTTCTAAACAAAGAAAAGTTCAAAAAGAAAATAAACTCCCACAGAGGAGAGAATGTTTCTTTTAGACCTATCTAAACAGATACAGTTGACAAATGGAGAGCCACCCACCCTGCTCAGGAGTACTGAATATTTGTGATAAGCTATTTATTGTGTTTTTCTTATTTTGGTTTCTGTCAGAGCCGCACCGTCGGCTCAAGTCTTATTACTCTGAATATTATTGTTATGTTCTAATCTCTTTTCCTTCTTCCCCACCATCACCATAGTCCAGTTAGGACACTTAGATCCCTGCACCATTATTCACACCCTATTAAAGTTTTTCTCATTTTATCACGTTACAACCATAAACTCCGATGTACTTTATTGGGAGTCCATTTATGAAATTAAATTAGAGATAAGGGGAACCATTTTGCTGGTCTGTTTTGCTGTTTTATTTTTATTTTTCCTTCCACTCAACTTTCCATTAATATTCTAGGCTACAACTTTATATGAGCAGACATCTTCTGTTTCTCTCCATCTTTCACTTATTTATCCATGTCTCTCTTTTTATCTGTTTATCTCCCTCTACACCTCTTTTATCTTTATTATTCAGTCTCTATCCATGCATCCATCCATCCATCCATCCATGCATCCATCCATCCATCCATCCATGCATCCATCCATCCATCCATCCATCCATCCATCCATCCATCCATCCATCCATCCATCCATCCATCCATCCATCCATCCATCCATCCATCCATCCATCCATCAATATATCCATCCATTGTTATATTTTTAAAGATGCCTGCCTCATTTCCTACTTGATTCAATGAAAATAACTTTAAATCTAGATCTGCCAGAGTTTAGATACATTTTGAGTGTCACTTTATTCAGTGTTTGTTTTATTACGTTTGTTATCTGATTTATCTGATCTATTCCTGTGGTCTATCTAGCGACAAAAATGTGTTTTACAAGAACAAGGCGAGTAACTGTTTTCAGTGATGGACTCAGGATGTTTGTTTGACGTGATCTCTTGTGATGTGCAGTGGTGGACAAAGTACTCATTTGACTCCTACTGGTCAAATATTACTCCAGTAAAAGTAAAAGCTCTGTCACATTATTACTGGAGTTAAAGTACTAGAGTACATCCTTTCAAAAATTCTTTGAAAAATCCTAACTGAACTAAACTAGATTTCTATGTTCAAAGTACTTGAAAGTCTGAAGAAAAAAATCTTAACAATGCATATAGTTGAGTAGTGAGAAAATTTTTGTATTATATTAGACAGATCAGTATCTCCAAATATATGATAATATTGTATTAGTCTTACATAGCACAAAGATGTTTTACAATTTCAGGCCGTATCCATATTTAGTCTTCCATTCGGAGGTGGAAGCATAGCTACTATTCTGCACCTACGGTCCCTCTAGAACAGGGCTTCCCAAATTGGGGGTCGGGAGCCGATGGGGTGTCGCAACAGCATGTGAATTAAATATGTGAGTCACAGCAAAGCGTGTGATATTTCCATGTGATGTTTCAGTTTTTCTTTATTTAATTTGCAAAATGTTCTACATGTTTGTTTCTTTATGTCAAGACAGGTGGCTGAGTGTACATTAATGAGAAATAAAATTGACTTTTTTGATTTTAGCAAATGGCTGAGATGAAACAAAGAGTGAATAATTCAAAGAGGTCTGAATACTTTCCATACCCGCTGTATGGCTAGTAAAAAGATCCAATTAAGTTATATACATATTAATGTACGATGAATTTTCTCACTCTATTGAGTTCTACTGTTCTTCAATTATGCATTATGTGTTGTCATTTCTGCTTTAACTTTCTGTTCTCTCTCTTTTCTCTTCATAGTAGGTACACCTGGTCTGGCGTTCTGTTAACTGTGACATCATCCAGAGAAGACGGATCACCCGCTACTACCATCTAATGTAGAACAGATTACTAGATCAATGTGTGCTTCTGTGCTTTTTGTTTCTCTTGTTGTGTCTCTGTTCTGTCTTCTGTAACCCCAGTCGGTCGAGGCAGATGACCGTTCATACTGAGCCCGGTTCTGCCGGAGGTTTTTCCTTCCCGTTAATGGGTGGTTTTTCTTCCCACTGTCGCTTCATGCTTGCTCAGTATGAGGGATTGCAGCAAAGCCATATACAATGCAGATGACTCTTCCTGTGGCTCTACGCTTCCCCAGGAGTGAATGCTGCTTGTCGGGACTTTGATGCAATCAACTGGTTTCCTTATATAGGACATTTTTGACCAATCTGTATAATCTGACCCAATCTGTATAATATGATTGAACTTGACTTTGTAAAGTGCCTTGAGATGACATGTTTCATGATTTGGCGCTATATAAATAAAATTGAATTGAATTGAATTGAATTGATTTTACTTTTATATGAATTGTCATTGAATTTGATCTAAAGCATTTGCTTGCTAACTTTCTAGAGCTGGTGGTAGTTGTAGTTAACGGACTGAAAAAGTGCTGTACTATTTTTTCTTGTGTGTGCAGCGATGGCAGTAAAAGTCTGCACAGTGAACGGCGAGTGGGGGCAACACCCAGATAGCAACAGAACGTGGACAGACTTCACCAGCTGCAAATCCAACTGGATGGTAAGAAAAACTAAAAAGTAAAAGAGAACTGGAACACCTGTTAAAGCTTCTTTTGTCACTGTAGCTGCATTAATAAATCAATGTTTGTTTCAGTCTTCAACAATGTCCCACTTCTACTTGATCATGATTGGTCAGGGACTGTCACTCATATCGCTCCTCATTTCATTAGGAATATTCTTCTATTTTAAGTAAGTTGCCGTAAATTAGGAGTAAATTCATGATTGCAGGGCTGGAAGGCGTGTCTCATGTCTTTTTTTTTTTATTTCCTCAGAACTTTGAGCTGCGAGAGGATAACGCTTCACAAAAACCTCTTCCTTTCATTCGTCCTAAACTCAGTGATTACTGTGTTATTGATGAGTGTAAACAAGGAGAAAAGTAGTCAGGTAGACGGCCTTTTCTTCACGATAAAAATAAATCTGCATATGTTCAAGCCCAGAATGGTATTGAGGTTTTTGTTCTTTTTTTGCCCATACAGGAGAGCTGTAAGCTTCTGGCATTCATCCATATGTATATAATGAGTTGTAACTACTTCTGGATGCTTTGTGAGGGCATCTACCTGCATACTCTGATTGTGGTGGCTGTGTTCGCAGAGAAACAACACCTTATGTGGTATTATCTTCTAGGATGGGGTTAGTAAAGAATAATTTTGCCTAAAAAATAAATGGTGTACTCTCATTTATTTTATTTCATGCCAAAGTTGTTTTAACATTTTAACGTTTTGCAGGTTTCCCCCTTGTGCCAGCTGGTATATATTCAATAGCGCATACCTGCTATTATAATGACAAGTGAGTTTTTCTGATCCAAAATAAACATTGATAAGTATGGCAGGTGTTTTGTTGAACAGTCTGTTCCACGTCTTTACAGGTGCTGGAACAACTCAAACTCTGTCTTCCTGTACATTGTCCATGCCCCCATCTTCGCTGCTTTGGCGGTACGTGTTTCTAATGGGAAACCAGTTTTGATTGTGATAAAAGCAAATTGAGCAACTGATCAGGGGGCAGATTGCAAACTAACAGCCCGGATGGGTCCAGTGTGGAAGAATATGTGAAAAAAGTAATTCTCACCCACTACTGAATACAATGGAGAGCCTATGATGCTTGGGGTCAGTTTCTCAAAGGCATAGGGTGCTGTTTAACTGGATAGACCTTTTCTTTGTTTTTCATTGAAATCTTTAAATCTTTTAGATCGTATTGTGTATAAATATTAAATAAATCTGCTTCTTATATTGCAATTGAGCATTTTTTGTTTTTGCTGTGACTAGATTGCAGCCTGATTTGGGACAACTGCAGCTCGGTGGCGCTTACACTATCTTCAAAGAAGATGTGCCATTGATAAAGTAGCAATATTATCCTCTATAATATGTCATCGTTCTGCTTCTATCATCCTGTCCTTGACTTCAGGTGAATTTCATCTTCCTTCTGAACATTATTCGAGTTATCATCACCAAACTGCGAGTGACGCATCAGGCTGAATCCAGCCTCTACATGAGAGCCGTAAGGGCTACCCTCATCCTCATCCCCCTGCTGGGCATCCAGTTCATCCTGTTTGGGTATAAGCCTAGCGATCCCCGGTTTGTTGAGATCTATTTATACATCATGAACATCCTCACACATTGCCAGGTAAGTGCAACAGAAGCTCCTTCCTTGCATGTTTTTACTGTAATGTATTGCAATGGAAAAAGTATGATTTGATATATTATAGCTTTATGTTTCTTAATCTTTTTTTATTTATTTAGGGTCTTTTGGTTTCCACAATATTCTGCTTCTTCAATGGGGAGGTGAGTAGCGGTATAGATGAACAGATTCATTTTCAGGTTACAAACTACAAAAAGCTACCTAATTAATCTACCAAAAATAGTTAGGCTATAGTTTTTAAATCTCACATGACATTTCAAGCTTTTAATATTGTATTGTACTGTGTGCAACGACAATAAAGGCTTTCAATTCAATTCAATAATATCAGGCTGTGCATTTTGATTCAGTTTATATGTAGAGTACCAAACGGCAATATCATCTCATCTCATCTCAAGTATCATCTCATGTCATTTCAACCTTCTGATTGCACAACTATTCTACCCCCTGAGCCACATTCACCCCCATGCAGTAAATATGCTATAATGTTGTTAATATTCTGCTTATCACAGTTCTAAAAATGCTATCTATAATGGTTTTTTATTATTTTGTTTTTGACACATAGGCTGAGATGCAAGTAAAACTTACTGATATTAAATGATTGGTTGGTTGGGCTTTCTACTCTGGTAGAACCTGCAATCATCTGATTAAGAGACATGCCACCAGTAGTTTTGTAACTTTCTCTGGCATCCTCCTACAAGGACTTTAAACATTAAAAGCACCACCGGAAAAACGTTTTGAAATTGTAACTTTTTCAGCCTTTGGTTTGGCTTGATGCCTGTAGCCAACCCAAATCAACCCAAACTGATTCTAATATGATGATACAATTCCAGTTAGTCCAGCTATTAATCTTTGAAAGCCCAGTTGATTCCATCGAGTTAGCAAGTTTTTCAGCAATCCATAATCTCAAAAAAATCCCTCATTCAAAATAAAAATTCAAAAAAAAACTTTGAAAAAGATTATACATAGACTAGACCTGCAATAGCCATCTCAAAAAGCACTGCTTGTTTTTAGCTACATAGCAACCAAGTGTGAATATTTTAAAAACTGGAGATGTTTCTCAATAATAGGTTCATAAACCTAAACTAAAGGTGCATTGCATACAAATTAGTGTCACTAATTAAAAATTTGATGCAGTAATCAATGTCACTGCTGTAAAGTATTGGGTGCTGTTTGTAAAATTACACAGTCAAAGATTAACAACAATATGTTGGGTAGCCTGTCATCAGAGCAAAAAATGGGGGTTAATTTTTCCAAGTCATATTTTTGCCATGTCATTTAAAAATGTAATATATAAATTAAATTAAATATATAGTTAGCAAGCTAAATATTTAAACACATCTTCCATTGTAGAAGCAGAGCCTGGGGACTCTGGGTCGGTTTCTCCCATCTCTGGTGCTGAGTCGCCGAGGTTGTTAAAAAGCTCCTCGGTGGCAAGGCTGGATGAGAGTCGCCCTGAGTACCTTAAGGCTCTGGATGTTGTGGGGCTGCGTTGGTTAACGCGGCTCTGCAGCATAGCGTGGACATCGGGGGCAGTTCCCCTGGATTGGCAGACTGGGGTGGTGGTTCCCCTATTTAAAAAGGGGGACCGGAGGGTGTGTTCCAACTACAGAGGAATCACATTCTTAAGCCTCCCTGGTAAGGTCTATTCAGGGGTTCTGGAAAGGAGGGTCCGTCGGATAGTCGGATCTCGGATTCAGGAAGAGCAGTGTGGTTTTCGTCCTGGCCGTGGAACACTGGATCAGCTCTATACCCTCAGCAGGATTCTGGAGGGGGCATGGGAGTTTGCCCAACCAGTCTACATGTGCTTTGTGGATCTGGAGCAGGCATTCGACCGTGTCCCCCGAGGGATCCTGTGGTGGGGTACTCTGGGAGTATGGAGTACCGGGCCCTTTAATAAGGGCTGTCAGGTCTCTGTACGACCGGTGTCAGAGTCTGGTCCGCATTGCCGGTAGTAAGTCAGACTCGTTTCCAGTGGGAGTTGGACTCCGCTAAGGTTGCCCTTTGTCACCGATTCTGTTCATAACTTTTATGGACAGAATTTCTAGGCGCAGCCAAGCTGTTGAGGGGATCCGTTTTGGTGGCCTTAGGATTGCGTCTCTGCTATTCGCGGATGACGTGGTCCTATTGGCTTCATCAGGGCGTGATCTACAGCTCTCCCTAGAGCGGTTCGCAGCCGAGTGCGAAGCGGCCGGGATGAGGATCAGTGCCTCCAAATCCGAGACCATGGTCTTGAACTGGAAAAGGGTAGAGTGCCTTCTCCGGGTTGGGGAGGATGTGCTGCCCCTAGTGGAGGAGTTCAAGTATCTTCAGGTCTTGTTCACGAATGAGGGGAAGATGGAGCGGGAGATCGACAGGCGGATTGGTGCGGCGTCTGCTGTGAAGCGGGCGCTGTACCGATCCGTTGTGGTGAAGAGAGAGCTGAGCCAAAAGGCGAAGCTCTCAATTTACCGGTCGATCTACGTTCCTACCCTCATCTATGGTCACGAGCTCTGGGTCGTGACCGAAAGAACGAGATCCCGGATACAAGCGGCTGAAATGAGTTTTCTCCGTAGTGTGTCTGGGCTCTCCCTTAGAGATAGGGTGAGGAGCTCAGTCATCCGGGGAGGACTCAGAGTAGAGCCGCTGCTCCTCCACGTCGAGAGGAGCCAGTTGAGGTGGCTTGAGCATCTGATCAGGATGCCTCCTGGACGCCTCCCTGGTGAGGTGTTTCGGGCACGTCCCACTGGGAGGAGGCCCAGAGGAAGACCCAGGACACGCTGGAGGGACTATGTCTTCCCGCTGGCCTGGGAACGCCTTGGGATTCCCCCGGGGAAGCTGGCCCAAGTGGCTGGGGAGAGGGACGTCTGGGCCTCCCTACTGAAGCTGCTACCCCCGCGACCCGACCCCGGATAAACGGAAGAAGACGGATGGATGGATGGATGGAAGCTAAATATTTAGTTTCCAAACTAAACATTTGCAAACTAAATATTTAGCTCGGACGTAAATATTTAGCTTGCTAACTATATATTTTGCTAGCTGGCTTGCTGCTAACTAAATTAGCAGCAAGCTAGCTAGTTAGCAAGCTAAATATTTAGCTTGCTAACTATATATTTAGCTAGCTTGCTTGCTGCTAACAAAATATTTAGCTTGGATCTAAATTTTTAGCTGATATGCAAATTCACTTAGCTACCGATAAGTGGAAGTGGACTAGCAAAACAAAAGCTGGATCTTGTGAACCTTTTTGTAAACTCATGCTTCTGCCAAGACTGCTTGGCCCTTTCTTTTCCTTGGAGAAACTCATTTTTGCCTGTTATCTGCATGCACTAGGCTGAAGTTCTTTGCACGGAAATTTGCTCTTCCATTTTTTACACAACATGTTATGGTTTGCTCTTCATGGACTTTTTGTCTGCCCTGACTTCTGATTTTCCAGCATTGACAATTTGACATTAATTTACATGTGCAGCATATACTATTCTTTTTTAATGTTTAAGATATCTTCAAAAAGTTATTTAGGTGAATATATGACAAATAAATTAGATGTTAGACCTAAGTGAAAAATGCAAAATAAAACTAATTGAGAATGTGTGAGAAAATTTGAAATGCCGCAAATTAAAACTATAGGCAATGTCATTCGAAACAAGAAAACTGAACAATACGTGTTCTTCTCCCTTTTCTAGGTTCAGACCGTTCTCAGGAGACAGTGGAATCTATTGCGGATGCAGTCTGCCGGCACTTTTGCCAACCCCGAGTTCTTCCGTTCAGCCTATTACGTAGCATCATCTCTCACCGAAGTCCATCGTTGCTACAGTATCGAAAGCCACACTGAGCACATGAATGGCAAGAGCTACTCGGACATATTCAGATCGGAAAGTCCATATGTGTAACAACGAGATTCACCGGTTAAACCTTTCAAAGAGAGGAGCTTTTGGACTGGCCAAGGAAAGTAGCTCGGAGCTAGCTTTCTCTAAATAATAGAACTGTCAGACATGAGGAACACAAAAATGGCATTACTAGAACAAGTTTTTCTTCTTGAGGAAGCTACAAGAGACGTCATCATCAAAGACACCCCATCTCCGGCTTACTTCATCGACTTTATGCATGACAATAACGCAGCAATCCGCAAAGTTGTGACTTCAAGAGAGTTCTTGGTTCACAGGGCACTGTCCTGTTGTGATGAAAGAAGTGATCTTTGGGCATTTTAAAAGAAGAAAAAGTAACAAAGCTTTGGGACTGCCTACTTTGCATATTTTATCAGACTTGACTAAACTGGGAGTATTGACTCTTACAGTGTGCAAATACGAAGGCAGAAAGGAGCCAAATCAGGGGCAAAATCTAATAAAGTGTAACAAATATTAGTCAACTGTGTGAGAACAGTGGGATGTTGACCCTAATCTCAAAACAAGACAAGTACATTTGGGGCCCAAATGTATTTTCTCCTCATGTAAGTCAATATTGCATTTCTTTACTGTAATTTTCATTGCATGTACAAAGCTGAGCTTAATCTGTAGTTCGATCAGTTCCCATTTAGGTACAAGCAAAAGCTTTATCCCATTGGGTTGGCTCACTGATTGTGTTTTATGCATTTGATTTGGTTCTATTTCCTTTTCATTTGTATCTAAAATTCAAAATGCTGGAGAAATGAAAGGGGAGGGAGGTAAGTATATATGTACATATGTTTATAAATACACCATACATTGAGGCCCATTATATATGTATTTGTACAGTTTATTGACACAAGTGAATTCTCCAGGAAGCTATGAACGCACTGTATTGCAGATCATGCTGTCTTTGTAAAAAAAAAAAAAATACATATATATATATATATATATATATATATATATATATATATATATATATATATATATATATATATATATATATATATATATATATATAAAGGCTGATTCTGCCAGTATTTTGGTATTAATTAAACTACTTCCAGGAAACACTTTGAGGCACATGTTCTGCTTTAACTGTTTTTCTGCATTTGCCTTCATATTCTCATATTCCACATTTTCCAAAAAGTCGTAATTGGATGGCAACCTAAGGAAAAGATATGATGTATTGGATTAGCTTCTGTAGTCAAAACTGGGAATTTTAGACCTAGGATTTGGTTTCAACTCAGAACCCTTGTTGTACTCATTAACAAGAATCATTACTGTTAGCAGTACAACCTGATCACAATGTATTTCTCTGTATTTTATGAAATCCAAAACCAACCAATCAAGTTTATGAATAGGTAGAGTACTGTTTAATGATGTACAGTAAAATACATCAAAGACTTGTTTCATATATATATACATATATATATATATATATATATATATATATATATATATATATATATATATATATATGTGTGTGTGTGTGTGTGTATGTGTGTGTATATATCAGTTAATTTTAAGATGCTGTACATCCTATTTTAAACAGTAACAAATATGCCTAAATAGAAGAATAGAATATCATTACAACATAAGAACAAATGCCATACAGTTATTAGCCATTAAAAATAGCAGACCCTTAAAATTAAAAATGTGCAACTGAGCAGGTTGATTTTAAAAGATATGCTAATAATGGATGTAAACACCAACAGACCATTTACAATAATAAAAATTCAAAGGAACAAATGTAGCAGAAGAGGATTAAAAAAGAAGCAGTGTATTTCTAATTTTGTATTTCTAATACAACTCCAGCAAGAAAGTCTGGCTTTAAATGTGTTCTTTATAAATCTATCAAACATTTTGTGATATTTTTTTCAGCTGTCTGATCCACTTTTTAAGCAGACCTGTGAAAACACTGTTGCAGCAATCATCCATCCATCCATCCATTTTCTGACCCGCTTAATCCCTCATGGGGTCGCTGGGGGTGCTGGTGTTGCAGTAATCAATTTGACTAAAAATAAACGCATGGATTAGTTTTTCCAGATCCTGCTGAGACATCAGTCCTTTAATCCTGGAAATGTTCTTCACATGACAGAAGGCCGACCTTGTAATTGTCTTTAGATGCTTTTGGAGGTTCAGGTCTGAGTCCACCATTACACCCAGGTTTCGGGCCTGATCAGTGGTTCTTAGCTGAAGCAGCTGAAGCTATGTGCTAACTTCTGATCTCTCCTCTATTGGTCCAAAGATTATACTTCAGTTTTGTTTTCTTGTGGCACATCCATGCATTGATTTCTTCTAGGCATTTACTCAGTGCTTGAACTGGTTCATAGTCACCTGGTGACATGGTGATGTAGAGCTGTGTGTCGTCTGCATAGTTATGGTAGTTGATGTTGTTGTTTTTTATTATCTGAGCTAGAGGGAGCATGTAGATATTGAATAGGAGGGGACCCAGGATGGACCCTTGGGGAACCCCGCATGTGATTTTTGTCATCTCTGATGTAAAGTTACCTACTGATACAAAAAAGTCCCTGTCCTTTAAGTAGGATTTAAACCAGTGGAGAGCTGTACCAGAGAGGCCGATCCAGTTCTCCAGGCGTTCTAACAGAATGGAGTGATCAACAGTATCAAATGCTGCACTGAGGTCCAATAGAACCAGCACGGTGGTTCTTCCACAGTCTGTATTTATATGGATGTCATTAAACACCTTGATAAGGGCGGTCTCTGTACTGTGGTGAGCACGGAAGCCAGACTGGAATACGTCAAAGCGGCTGGTCGTTGTTAAGAAGGTGTTTAATTGTTGAAAACAGCTTTTTCAGTAATCTTACTGATAAAGGAGGTTTGAGATGGGCCTGTAGTTCTGGAGTAGAAGTTTGTCTAAACTGTTCTTTTTCAGCAGTGGTTTGATAATTGCTGTTTTTAGGGACTGGAGGAAAACACCTGACAGAAGCGACATGTTTATTATCTGAGTCAGATCAGACGCTATGACAGGCAGAACGTTCTTAAAGAAAGCTGTGGGTAGAACATCAAGGCAGCAGGAGGAGGAACTTAGCTGCTGAATATTCTGCTCTAAGCTTTTGTGGTTTATTTGGCTGAATTGGGACATTTTGTCAGAAGTAGTTCCAGCTGAATAAAGCATTGGTTCTGGTGTTGATATGGAAGTACAAAGTGATCCTCTAATATTTATGATTTTCTCAGTAAAGAAGTTAGCAAATTCATTGCAGGCCCTGGTGGAGTGGAGATCGGAAGCCACGGACATAGGAGGATTTGTTAATCTGTCGACTGTGGAAAACAAGACACGAGCGTTATTAATGTTTTTCTTAATGATCTCAGAGAAGAAAGATTCTCTTGCATTTTTCAATTGTAAGTTATATCTGTTAAGTCTCTCTTTATAGATGTCATAGTGAACCAGGAGTCTATTCTTTCTCCACCTGCGTTCAGCTTTCCGACATTCCCTTTTTTCACCTCTAACTGCTGGAGTATTTCTCCAAGGAGATTTATTCTTCCCAGAAAGAACTTTCGCTTTAAATGGAGCAATGCAGTCAATGATGTCTGAGACTTTAGAATGAAAGTTATCTACTAGCTCATCTACTGAGTTGCAGCCCAAGGTTGAGGTAGCAGAGTAAGCTTGAATAAAATTTTCTGTGGCATTGTCCTTAAAGGTGCGTTTTCTTACGATGTCCCTTTGGCTAAATGAGTCACTGGTAATTATACTTTCAAAGGTAACAGAAAAGTGATCAGATAGGGCAACATCAGTTACATTGACATTAGAAATCTTTAGACCTTTAGTGATGATCAAGTCTAAAATATGTCCCTGTTTGTGCGTTGGCTGTTTAACATGTTGAGTTAAACCAAAGTTTCTAAGTGTGTCACACAGTTCTTTTGCACTTCTGTCTTCAGGGTTGTCAACGTGAAAGTTGAAGTCTCCCACAATAATTAAACAGTCATAATCAACAAATATCACAGATAGGAGGTCACTAAAATCATTAAAATAGTTTGATGTGGACTTAGGAGGCCTGTAAACATTCAGAAACATAGTTCGTATCGGGCCCTTTACCTGGAGAGCCAAATGTTCAAAAGAGTCAGATTTTCCCAAAAACACCTTTTTACACTTTAGTGAATCATTAAACAATGTTGCTACTCCTCCACCTTTCCTTTGCTGTCTGCTCTCACAAAGGAAATTGTAGTTTGGAGGTGTTGACTCCAGCAGTATAGCTGCTTCAGCTAGATTCATGTAAGCCATGTTTCTGTTAAAAACATTACATCAAGATTATTGTCAATAATGAAGTCATTAATTAAAAGGGATTTTCCTGACAGAGATCTAATGTTTAATAAACCCAGTTTATATGACTTAGTGGTTGATGATGTCTCTGTGGCAGGTTGCATCTTACAGTTTAGGACTTTTAAGTACGACTTTTTATTCCTGTTTGTTATCCTTTTGCTTTTCTTATTTCTGACACGTATCATCACAGATATTCCATAATCTCCGACAAAAGGCCCAGGCTGATGCTGGAAACTGTCATGTCTGATCAACGTGCTGCTAGGGCCCGGTGTGTATCACAGAGAAGTGATCTGAAGGTCCTGAGCACAGGCATGTACCATGATACGTAGAGGAGGAGGATTTGGGGCCTTTGGAAGATGCTGGTTTAGTCACAGAGCTGGGGTTGGCAGAACGGCTATGTGGAGAGGATGTCAGCTGTAGGCCAATGGTAAAAACTTTGTTCATGTTCATCAGGTTATTTGTTCTTCTCAACTCGTTAACATTCACCCTAGCAGCATACTATTTTACCCCACATTTAAGTTGCCATAGTTACAAAGCGAAAAAGCTTGTCCAATCAGACTTCATTAGAAATCCTGGTGTTTAGTCATATCTATTATTTTTGTTGGATTATAAAAGCATATTTATATTCTTGTGGGAATAAATATTTTACCATATTCATTTTCAATCTGATGATGAGTAGTTATTAATAGGCTTTTACATGTTGAATTTAGTATAAAGCTGAAAAACATAATGATGGTAAATGGTGCTGTTAAATTGGGCATAAGCATTTGAATTTATGACCTACAGCAGTTCTATATGTTTGGAAAACTAGAAGGTATAAAATTTGTTAAAAAATGTTAATTTAAATCACTTATAGACAAAAGCAGCGAAAGACTTAAGACCTTACTCAAACTTGCCCCTCGAAAAATTGACTTCCACTTAGAGATTTTAGACTTGATTTGGACTTTTTAAAATATATTAAATATGCTCTAAAATTTAGTGAACTTTGTATTTTATTTTTCGACTTCAAAATTTTTAATCATTGAGTACAAATGGAACATGCTTTTGTACAAAATGTGAATGTGTTTGGACTACATTTATCACTCTAATTACAATGTGTTGCACACAGAGAATAGAGTAGTTGTCTTGCAATCAGAAAGTTGTGGGCATGATTCCAGCTTCTCCTTGTCGCATGTCAATGTACCCCTGGGCAAGGCACTGAACCCCAAGTTGCCTCCTGATATGTGCATCAGTGTATGAAAATGTACACATTTGTGGGTGTGATTGGGTGAATGTAAATGTAAATTAAAGTGTTTTGAATAGTCGGTATGACTAAAAAAAAAAATCGCTATATGAATTCAGTCCATTTGCCATCCTTGCAATCCATTTATCTAAAAGAAATTGGTATTGAATCAAATCCCAACCAAATATATGTATTCATCTCTCAACCTTATACTTACAATGGAAGGTATTAAATTTACTTCAGCACCAATTCACAACACATATCATCTCACGGCACCTTCCAAAGTCAAATTCAATCAAATCCTCCAGACAGATTGGCCAAAAAGTTTCCTCTCTAAGGAATCTCAGCAGATTGCATCGAGTCTTAACAAGCAGCATTCACTCCTCATGAAAGAGCAGATATAGACCGGCTGATCTGAAAACTGAGTAAAAACAAAACAACTCTTTTGCAGGTTCTTTTTTTCTCCCCCTTCTCGTTCACAAAGAACAAATCTAATCATATCTCACTGTGTTCCCTTTCCCACATATTTAATTGAGGGCGGAATTTCCTTGTCCGACCTAAGAAAATATTTCTCACTGTAATGAATATTGTTTCCAGACAAAGCAGGGCGGGTTACTGTCTGCTCCGTGTCCAGAAGGCATGTGCATGCAAACAGGTACAATTAGGAAGTCCCAAAGGAAAAGTGCTATATCTATGCTTTCATGGCATCATTTGTCAAGTTCAAGCAATATATAGAAGCTGGTACAGCTCTAGACATGCAACGTTCTCTTTCAAGAGACTGAACACAGGCTGATCAAAAGCACATGTGCAATGTGTGTGACCATTTGGCTCTTAAAGAGATATTTATGATCTATATGCATGCCTTTTGCAGGCCTAACCCAAATCCACATAGGACTCTGGTTTTTAAATCTTGGAAACCACTTGTAGTATCATCACAGTAAATATATCTCTCCCATTTTATTTCCAGAACACTTAAATGTTCTTTTACTTCCAAACATGCTTTTTGCTTGTTTTCTCTTGCATCTGCATAACAAATGGTTTAGTATCCCGCAGCATTTGCAGAGATATACTTCCTTTACAATGAAGAAGAAACATAAAAGTTTAGGCATTTAAAGGATCTGGGATAATGTGTGTTTGTTGTTTACCACAACACCATTTGATGAGCCTAATATTATTGTATGTGCATAAAGGGAAATCAGAGCTGTGGATGTGTTGCAAGCTTCCTGTTTCTAAGAATACATTGCCATTGAACTCTTGATCCATCCACTCTTGTGCGCTGGTAGCAAACACTTCCTGAGCCCCATGACTAACGCTTGTTTACTGCATTCACTTCCCTCACTTCCACCGAGACCTAAATCATTTCGCTGGTGTTCTTGTATCCCGGTGGGTTTCCAGTAGCCGAGCTGGTAGAAATTCTGTGAATTGGCCAAGGACGTTTCCACCGGACGTGACTGAATAGAGCCATGTGGTTGTCGCTTTCATTGACAATCCTGCAGGCACAAACTAGGCTACATGTGTTATAGACGTATGTAGCTGATATACAATAATCTTAAATAATCGGGTTGCATGCAAACATTTTTCAGAATGGATATTTCAGCATAGGACATCTTGACTTAGCACTACGTGTCCATCCTGTTTGTAAAATCTCCAAATCTGTCAGACTGCGAGGGTGTTTCTTGTTCATAGCCTTCTTCAGATCAACACACAGACCTTCAAATAGTTGCAGGTCTAGGTTCTGTAACCTGCTTCCAGTGAAGCTACTTTTTTTTTGGTAATTTTTCACTGAGGCTCCTGTTCCTGGAGAAAAACAGTTCCACAGTATCATACTGCCACCACCATGTTTCATGTGGGTATGGTATTCTGCCATTAGTATGCAGTGTTGCTTTTGTACAACAAAGATTAACCTCACTTTCAGCCAACCATATTACATTTTCTTGATTGCTTTTGGGAGACTTCAAATGGGTTTTGGTAAGATTTTGCTGGGTTTTGAAAGTTTTTTTTTTTATATATATATAAGTTTTTTTTTATAAGAAAGGAATTCTGTTTTGGCACCCTACCTCATAGCTCAGATACATTAATAATATAAGAGATTTTGCCTCAATCAGTTGGTGTTTGCCAGGAATTCCTGCAGCTCCTTTAATGTTGCATTTGGCAGCTTCTTTACTTGGTTTTCTTTTCATTGTGTCCATTTTAAAGGGATGTCCATTGTGACCATGACGTATACATAATACGATAATACATTTTGTATTCGATATCAGTTTGTCCTACAAATCTCACTCATCCTGGTAATGAGTGCCTGAAAAGTTCTTTGAAATGGTTAATTTATTATTTTATTTTAAGCTCTTAGTTCCCATGACAATTCTGATTAAGCACAATTCTCTTATTTGTCTGTGGCCAAATGTTGATAAAACTAAAACTTAAAATTAAGTTTTAGTTTTAGGTTAAAATTTTTTTTAACCTTATAGTGTGAGTCTTTAGAGTTTTTTTTTTTTTTATCTCAACACGTTGTGCTTTGTAGACATTTTGGGTGTTTGAAGGGGAGTAGTCAATGTTTCCCAAACACAACCATCAGTAAATACAAAATCCTAGTTTTGTCAAACAAGGTGAGTTTATGTTGCCGCTATATCTTGCTACCTAATTCTTTTCACAGCCCCAAAGAGCAAGTCGGATCAAAAGTAAGTTTACACAAAAAATAAGCATTTTTACTAAATCAATTATTTATTTTATTTTATAAATTTAAAACAGAAACTACTTTTCAACAAACACTGTTGCCAGCTTAGCAGCTTTGTTACTATTTTCAGCTATTTTCAGACCTTTTTGGCAACTCTTTTAAAAAAGCGACGGCAACAAATCTAGCATCTTTTTCTGAAGTTATTGAACACTCATGTCAAATCAAGTTATATTTCTCCCTTAACGAGCAGCGGGTGGTACATTGGATCCCTTCCCCAGCCGGATCACTGACAGGCGTGCCCTGTCCTCTCTCCTCAGTCCCTCCCAGCAGCAGTCACAGCTGCTCCCTTGGCGTTCAGAATGCTAATAGCTTGCAAATATGCAAATTCACAGCTGAATGACGGCCTTACACACAGGGTAGCCTACACTTTATCACTGATTAAAACATGTGAGGATGATGTGAAAACTCTCTGCATGGAAAACTATGTAAAATTCAAAAATTTTGATTGTATTTTAACAATTTTTGGAGAAATATTGACAAAGTCCAATAGACTCCACCCAGAACTCCCACTACATCTAAAGGTTTAATCTGTTTTCTCTTTCCTATGTCTTGTATCTTTATCGTAAAATGTTGTCATCCACAGCAATTACCAACAAAACTCAATCTGTTTGCAGTACACTTTCCAACTGTTGCTCTCAATTTCAATTTAAGGCGGACCTCAGATAAAAAGGTCAGCTCTGAGTTTATGGGCCGCTCGACTTTTCCATCCTCCAGAGAGAAACTCCCACTTTCTAATTTGTCAAACCGAGGAGTGCATCCATGGAAAAAGATCCTTAGCTGCACAAGATGCAATGCACCATAAACTTCCCATTAGCGGCTGAGATATGTTAGGAATGCATATTCATCAGGAAGAAGCTGCAATATAACGTGAAACAATCCTTTAGGGTTCAAAAAAGCAACCGACTGGACGAAAGTAGATGTTTTCATTTTTAAAGAAGGGGGATTCAGGTTTGAGACAATTGTTTCCAGTAATTCCAGATAATTAGAAACCTACTGGTAAAAACAATAGCAACGCATATTTTATCCACACATCTGGCTCACAGCATACTGGCCACTCATGTGTGGGGATCTCTCACTCTTGAGAACAATGGAATGAGCTGTTGGCTGTTCTTGAGGGTGTGGGGAAGGGAGATCGGTGCAAGGGTTGGGGCTTAGCAATGTGGTCCGGCTGCGTGGATGATGTGACCCGGGCCTGGGTGGGACCGCAGGAAGTCTGCCTCTCACTGCACGGCCCTCTCGGACCGCTAAAGGGTCATGAATTATGTGAGCAGCTGGTGATGTCAACACTTGATTGTCAACTTTGGCGGTTTCTGAAAGAACGCCATGCTCCAGTGTGGGAATATGTCACATGGAGGGTTCATATTCAGAGGGGTACAGGGTAAAAACTTTACAGAAAATCAGGAAATCTTTCTAAGTGCTATAGATCACATCTTCAAGCTGTTTCCATGTTCTCCTTTGTGGTCATCTGCTGAGATTTCAATCGATTTTGTTTCTGTCCCTCGCCGTTTTCAGAAGACTTTGGCAAAGAACCAACGTTAACTTGCCTCTTTTGACACTTTGTTACCAGTAGCCTGTCAGAAAGACAATTTGTCACATTCCTTTGCTAACTGTTAAAGTTACCAAAGAATAACACAAAGCAGAAAATAGGATTTAAGCACCAACAGCATGCAACTGATCACCTGGAGGAAGATTCGAGGCAGATCCATCTCACAAGTCTCAGCAAAGCTTGATTACTTACAGGTTCTTAGAACCCAAAAATAACTAAAATAGCACCTTTTAGACAAAATTATGTGTGCAACGTGATCTTAAAAGCAAGACATCATGCTCCAATTTAAAGAAATTCAACAATATATGATAATAAAAAAGTCACTGGCATCCATTAGTTAGACAGGCATATTGTACAAATGGAGAAAACTATTGAACTCAGTTGCCTAAATTAAGGTTAAAGTTTATGATTTAAGAATAAGAAATAAAAAAGAACATCATACACCATGACCAACAGTCAAAGTTATTGGTGGACAATGCAGCTTTGCTTCTTCAGGGCCTGATATACTTGCAGTAATTTGTCATCCACCTATTTTCTTTACCCACTTAACTGTGCAGGGCCACAGAAGGGTTAGCTCCAGTGGTCAATGGGCAAAAGGTGGAGTACACACTGTACAGTTTCCTGGTCTACCACAAGGCAACACACAGGACAAACACCCATGCATGTACACGCCAACACACATTGTTTTATCTATATTTAAAAATTGGTGCATTTAATGCAAAAACCCTGTTTCCAGTCATGTTTTATTAGTTTGAGGGCTTCTGTGTCATCACGCTAATCAACACGCAGAAAGAAAGAAAGAAAGAAAGAAAGAAAGAAAGAAAGAAAGAAAGAAAGAAAGAAAGAAAGAAAATTGTAATAAATTTACACACAGCATCCAGAACAGAATCCTGAGGGTTTCCAGGCGCATTGGTGGCTCAGAGAAAGAAAGAGACGCTCAGATCGGCCACACCTCCACAACCTGAAGCGGCCATCCAGGTGGATTCACAAACTAAACTCTGATAATCTACCTGTGTGCGTTCTCACTTTATTTCATGTATCAGCATTCTAAACCTGAGTCTGACTCACGCTTTACAAAATAGAAACATGAAGAACTTTCATTTGATTTGTGTCCGATGACGAGCGAACGAGAGATTTACACGTATTTATTGTGTGGGGGAAAAAAACACTGTCAGACCGCCATTACATTTTAATAATATTTATAATAATTGGTTGAGTCATACCATTACATTTTAATAATAATTGGTTGAGTCATACTATTACATTTTAATAATAATTGGTTGAGTCATACTATTACATTTTAATAATAATAATAACAATTAGTTGAGTCATACTATTACATTTCAATAATAATAATAATTAGTTGAGTCATACTATTACATTTTAATAATAATAAAAATTGGTTGAGTCATACTATTAAATTTTAATAATAATAATAATAATTAGTTGAGTCATACTATTACATTTGAATAATAATAATTAGTTGAGTCATACTATTACATTTTAATAATAATAAAAATTGGTTGAGTCATACTATTTCATTTTAATAATAATAATAATTAGTTGAGTCATACTATTACATTTGAATAATAATAATAATTAGTTAAGTCATACTATTACATTTGAATAATAATAATAATTAGTTGAGTCATACTATTACATTTTAATAATAATAAAAATTGGTTGAGTAATACTATTACATTTTAATAATAATAAAAATTGGTTGAGTCATACTATTACATTTTAATAATAATAAAAATTGGTTGAGTCATACTATTACATTTTAATAATAATAATAATTGGTTGAGTCATACATCTTAGGCCGACGGCAGACCGCCATTATCAGCTTGTCTTCCATGTTGAATGAAAACTGCTTTGTCTCCGCCGCAGTCCTTCATTCCACATCCATTTCCTGATTGATTTTCGCGACACAAGTCACAAACGTTCAGATTTTTTAACTCCAGCGACTATCGCTTCGCATCCATCAGCAAGTGTTGCGTAGGCTTCACTGTAATCACCAAAGCTTTGCCTGTCGCACTGCTAAAAATGCGTGTTACATCGCTCCTATATTATACCCATTCGTAGGGATAACATGTAAATCGGCTGCTCGGGTTGCCAAAAGCCTGTTCCGTGTGAATGCACCATTAGAAATACATATACTGAGAAAAAGATTGTGTTGTTCAATACTTGACCATCAATAAAAAAAGGGTTTTTGTTACCAATAAACACAACATTGGACAGTTTGGAAAATATTAGTGATTTAGCTAACCTGACCAAAAAAATCACCTCAAATTCGATTATTTATAACCTCTTTGCCTTCAACTGTCCTTTAAGATGCTGTTAATGATATCAAAATAGGTATGAACCACTCAGCACAGCCATCACAGGACATGTGCATCAACTAGCAGGACGTAGACTATTTGCTTTGCAAGCAGTTTTATTAAGGCTCATTTGTCACAAAAAGCAGCGGGATGTCCAAAGCATCCCTCCCTTCAAACGTCAGACTCTTAGAATAATCCTCCTGAAAACATCTCAAACAATGAGCCCTTATAGCACTTTTAAAGAGCCTAGTTCCTTCTGATCAGGGTGGCGGGCCTGAGTCCATTTGGGTGATGCATGTCGTCGCTTTCGTCTTCAGCATGGCGCTGCCAACAGGAACTCCCTCGCTCCTCTCCCGGCTTCCTGCCATTGTTCTCGCCGCTGCCACCAGGCACAGACTCCTCCCAGGATCTGGGAAAAGGTGGGACGCTAAAGCGGCCCATTTCCCCTTTGATCAGCTTCCACTTGAGCCGACGTAGGAGGGGTATGAGCGAAAGGGAGAAGGATAAAATGGTGTGTCTATGTTGAAAGGCTGGGATGTTTTTTCTTACCTAATTTCATCTGAAAAAAACAATCAGGTGGAGAAAGAGGGTTTATCTGTAAAAAAAAAAAACAACATGTAAATTTGTTTCTGCTTCTTAGTGACAAATGATGATGGTTTTCTCTTAAACTCTTTGAGTCTTAAAATTACTCAATGCATCCCATAGTAATCCACTTTCACTAATTACCACCCAACTCATCGTCACACTTTGAGGAGCAAATTAACCTCTCTTTCGGAATGTGTCCATAAAATGTAAACGTGTTTCAGTTTTTTTCTTCTTTTCTTCTATCTCACATTTCAGGTTGAAGTTTTTCTTCAAACAGCAGGGATTCTATCTCTAACTCTAACCACTGACCACCTCCAGGGAGTACCACAAAGCCCCATTCATGGCCCTCTTCTCTTTCTGTGTGCCTGCTGTCACCTGCTGCTATTTTTCGGAAATGCATCATTTAGTTTCATTTTTATGAAAACTGATTTTTGGTCAAACTGCTTCCTTAACTGCCTGGTTGACATCAGAAGATGGATAAAACTATATTTTTAAATTGTAATGAAAGAAATGATGTCATGCTGTCACCCAGCAGGACCTTCTGTATCTGCCTTTTTTTCTTTTCCTCATTTCAGAAAACCATTATTACAAATTAAGGAGAAAGGATGCACCCTTACCTTTAACTTGATCACATTTTGTAGTACAGACAAAACCCTCATTACATAATACAACATGGTGTATTAAAACACAATGCAATCAAATTAAATAAAGAATCATGGTGACCATTGAAAACAACATAGTGAGTAGTAAAAAGCAAATGTCAGTTTTCATCTAAAATTATGTCAGTTTTAATTCTACAAGTCCAAGTAGAGAGAAAGCTGTTAGTCCTAAATGCATTTTACAGAAAACCACAAGTAAGTTCTCACTGGATGCTCCGTTATGAGGAATTTTACCATTAAAGCATTTAAAAATACATTTCAGGTGCTAAAATGGTATATATATATATATATATTTTGATGTAGCCATCCCAAGTGATGATGGTCACATCATCACTCAGGATGGCCATCAGGAAAAAAGAGCATGAAAAACTGGATAAATTCCAAGGGCCAGTACAAGAGCCTGGAAGGTTAAGACAACATTATTGCCCGTAAATACCTGGAGAATCATCTGAGATGTCAGTCCAGAAGAGCGCAATCTTAGGAACAGCTGAGAACCTAAGAAGAACCTTCAAGCTCCCAGGCCTCTGGTAGAGGACCCGAGCTGGAGAGCCACCCACCCTGCTCAGGAGTATGAGGGGTGGGTGAGAGAGCAGTTTTTTATAGATAGATAGATAGATAGATAGATGGATAGACAGGTCAGCCATCAGATCCAAATTAATGCTATTAAAGAAATTCTTAGCCTGATTAAACATTTTCCTCAATTTACCAAACGCCTCAGCTGGTCCTCATTATCCACTGATTATCCAACCAGGTCTCCGTGCCATTCTCCTCACCTCCCTCAGTGTTTAAGTTTCCTGTAGGGCATTTTCCTCTGCTAGGGTCCCTCTCCACTACCCCGTTTCTTTGCCTGTGACCCGTGTTTTGTTCAATCCTGTAAGATTCCCTTCTTTTTAATCACTAAAGCCTCATCCAACATGCTGTTCCTGAGCGTCTATCTGTAATTTGGTCCTGCAATCAACCCATCAACACTAATTATAGTTTCAATCCATGTAAATATATATTAGTTTGATATATATATATATATAATCAATAAATGTATAATTTGATTAAGTTGGAACCTCATTTTGAACGTTTGAACTTTGAGTGACCCTTTCCTATTTACAGAGCTGAGCCACAGCTTAGACTGCTGAGCTTTTTAAGAATATAATAACTGATAGCTTAGTGGAAACAGAAGATAATTCACATTTAAAGCAAGAGACAAAGAGAAAATGGAAAAATTGCAACAGTGAGCTGTGATAAGGATAAGACATCTAAACGAGGTATGTTTTCCGTTATTGACAGAGGACAAAAGCTCTGATCAGTGAGTGTGAGAATCTTATCCCCAGTGCTGCTTCTCATGCCAGCAGGAGTAATTCAACCCTGTAGTTTTGTTTTTCTCATGGGCCGTCCTCTGTGCTCTTCAAGTGTTTTCAGAGGGGCGTCAGTGAGGTGGGGTTGCTGGGGGCACAGGAAGGAAAAGGAGTAGCTGGGAAATCTCATCAAGGCTCCTCAGTGAACAAGAGACACCCCAGTCAGGATCTGGGCGTTGCTACTAAATCATCTCAGGGTCTGTTTGGTTAGAACACAAAGAAGGAGGCCCGTTCTTTCTCAGAAATCTGCACTTTCCTTTTTTTTCTTTTTTTTTTATTAAATCTGCACTTTTCAACGCATGCAGGCATCCAAGCCGCATGCATTGCAGCCAACTTTGTAATGTGTCGCGCAGCAAGTTACTGCTTCTTCCTACTTGAACTTGGCGATAATTGATGGTAATTAAAATGATGAAAACCAGCCTGTCCTTCTCTGATCATAACGATGACAACATGGACTTGTGTAGAACTCAGCTACATCTGTTTGTTTGGATGGAGTTCAGAGATAGCTATGGATGACATTCCGTGTGCATATGTGAATTTGCTGTAGAAGAAACTGTAATATCAAAAATCCCTTGTTTTTACTGAAAGATTCCTGTACTGTACTTGTTTTGTACTAGATTTTAGCACACTTTCCAGCATGTTAGCATGCTAAACGTTACTTGGATGTATCTGTGTTTAAAAAGCTCAAATTAAGGGCCTTAATTATACTCATGGGCACAGTGTATTGACAAATAGGTAGACTTTAAGCTTATAACATTAAAATAATAAAAACACACTGTAAAAATTTTGGCAGCTGGGGTTGCCAGAATCTTTCAGTAAAAAATACAATAAAAATGTAAGCAAGGTTACTAACCACCTGTATATTTTACATTAATATAACTATGGACTGCTTGTTTTCGTTAAATATTTTAAATGAATATTTGGCACCTATTTTCTGTTAAATTACTATCACATTATATTAAATGGCTTGCACTGCACATGGGCAGTTTCTTGCTGTGTCGAGCAAAGCAAGTTCAATAATGCTGAACTTTGACTGTGGCATGCACAAACCGCTAATTATTGCTTTTTCATTATAGTTTTTTAGGATTTATGTGACACTTTTTATTGAAAGTAGGCTGACAGGAAGGGAGATGAGAGATGGGGGGAAGACATGCGGCAAAGTACCACTGGCTGGATTCGAACCTGGGTCAGCCAAGCCGAGGACTGAGGCATCTGTACAAGGGCTTCTTGCCACCTCTGCATTACCAGCACACCCTAAATGTTACTTTTAAATACAAAAATTCTGATTACAAAAAGTGTAGTCATGGCACTGGTCATAAGTAGCAGCTTGCATTGTTAAGCAAAAGTCTACAATTAAGTCACATTTGATAGCCCTCATATAAAAACAATAAATTTTCCAATAATAATATTCCTAGGAGTTGTATTTTTACATTTTCAGTGGACCTTGAGATAGTACTATTTAAAATAAAAGATTTTTTCTGTATAATAAAAAATTACAACATTTTTAACACCACTATGTTGTAATTTTACTATATTTGCTTGTTTTTTGTTTTGCAATTTTTCTGTGTTGAAACTACCATTGAAATGCAAAGGCTTTCTGTGTTGAAAAACTTCTACTTTTTACAAAGAAATTTGATTATTTTGACATAACGTTACGTTAAAATTATTAGTCTTGTTTAGTACATTTAGCTAAACAATACTGTTAATAAATTGTGTTTTATTCTTTTTCAGTTTACAAGTTTTTTATGTCATCATTTTACAGTAATTTTCAGTGAATTTTACTCACATTTTTTACAGTGCATCATTAAACTTGAACTAATTATATACCGAACCACTGAATTTAATTCAGTTTTCGTTATGAATTAAAACTTTATTTAATTCAGCTGCAATATTTTTTTCTTAAGAAACAGTTATTTTAAGGGTTTATTTGAAATCCTGCACCTTTGTCAGTAATTATAAGAAAACATTAAGTTATTAGAGTAGAATGTTTAAATACCTTAATACTAAAGCCGAACCTGACCATGCAACATGAATATGACCCAATTTACACCAGTAGATCCACAATGGACTGGCAACATGTCCAGATGTGGTCGTCCAAGCTAGTTTCTTTGTAAGGCAGGCTGCAAGATGCTTAAAAAAGTCTCCAAAAGTCCTAAAACTTCAACATTCCCAGAGGAGAGGACATGATTGGCATAAACTAAATGACACATTCCAGAAAAGAACCTCATACCTACTGTGAAGCATGGTGGTGGACATGTTATGCTTTGGGGATGCCTTGCTGCAGAAGGACTTGGCCGGCTCACCATCACAGAATTATCTGTGTAAAATGTAACAGCATGTGTAGGAAATGGAAGCTGAAGCAGAACTGGACTCAACAAAACCATGACCCATAAAATACCAGTAAATCCACCAGAGAGAATAGAGAAATGGAAAATCATGGGCCTAGTCAAAGCCCAGATCTTGAGCTCATTGAAATGCTATAGGGTGACTTACAGGGGTTGGACAATGAAACTGAAACACCTCTCATTTTAGTGTGTGAGGTTTCATGGCTAAATTGGACCAGTCTGGTGGCCAATCTTCATTAAATGCACATTGAACCAATAAGAGCAGAGTGTGAAGGTCCAATTAGCAGGGTAAGAGCACAGTTTTGCTCAAAATATTGCAATGCACACAACATTATGGGTGACATACCAGAGTTCAAAAGAGGACAAATTGTTGGTGCACGTGTTGCTGGCGCATCTGTGACCAAGACAGCAAGTGTTTGTGATGTATCAAGAGCCACGGTATCCAGGGTAATGTCAGCATACCACCAAGAAGGACGAACCACATCCAACAGGATTAACTGTGGACGCAAGAGGAAGCTGTCTGAAAGGGATGTCCTGGTGCTAACCCGGATTGTATCCAAAAAACATAAAACCACGGCTCCCCAAATCACGGCAGAATTAAATGTGCGCCTCAACTCTCCTGTTTCCACCAAAACTGTCCGTCAGGAGCTCCACAGGGTCAATATCCACGGCCGGGCTGCTATAGCCAAACCTTTGGTCATTCGTGCCAATGCCAAACATCGGTTTCAATGGTGCAAAGAGCGCAAATCTTGGGCTGTGGACAATGTGAAACATGTATTGTTCTCTGATGAGTCCACCTTTACTGTTTTCTCCACATCCGGGAGAGTTACGGTGTGGAGAAGCCCCAAAGAAGCGTACCACCCAGACTGTTGCATGCCCAGAGTGAAGCATGGGGGTGGAGCAGTGATGATTCGGGCTGCCATATCATGGCATTCCCTTGGCCCCATACTTGTGCTAGATGGGCGCGTCACTGCCAAGGACTACAGAACCATTCTGGAGGACCATGTGCATCCAATGGTTCAAACATTGTATCCTGAAGGAGATGCTGTGTATCAGGATGACAATGCACCAATACACACAGCAAGACTGGTGAAAGATTGGTTTGATGAACATGAAAGTGAAGTTGAACATCTCCCATGGCCTGCACAGTCACCAGATCTAAATATTATTGAGCCACTTTGGGGTGTTTTGGAGGAGCGAGTCAGGAAACATTTTCCTCCACCAGCATCATGTCGTGACCTGGCCACTATCCTGCAAGAAGAATGGCTTAAAATCCCTCTGACCACTGTGCAGGACTTGTATGTCATTCCCAAGATGAATTGACGCTGTATTGGCCGCAAAAGGAGGCCCTACACCATAATAATAAATTATTGTGGTCTAAAACCAGCTGTTTCAGTTTCATAGTTCCTAGCTGAGCTGAAGGAGTGGGTCAAACTTTCCTCTGACTGACACCAAAGACTGGTAAAGGGTTGCATGAAGTTCCTCACAAAAAGTATTTACACCAAAAGGGTGATGTGGTTTTCACATGCATACCTCTCAAAAAAGAGCCAGTGCACTCCAGTGAGGGGGTGGGGGTGGTGGGGTTGTATTAGGGTGTCTAAAGATAAAAACCTCATAACCAGCTTCATCGGCGTAACATTTTTAAACGTTTAATTTTCCATGAATGAAAATAGAAACGGCCGCTAAAAATGACCACCTTGACAGATGTGGAGCGAGCTGCGGGCCGCAGGAAACAGCAAGGGTGTCACATCTTTCAGCACACGAGGGGAGGAAAGGTCGACCCAGAAACATGTGCAGCCTGAACTTTGCCTCCTTTTCTTCCTGGAGGAATGCCTTCCCACTCACTCTTTTCTGTCTCGCTTTTTTTGTTTTTTTGATTTTCTTATTCGCTCACACACCCATCTGACACAATGCTACAAGACAGGGATCCGTGTCGCCAAATCAGAATTTTGTTTGTCATTTATTTGTTTTAAATTCCATAAATTCGACATAGATCTTAAGACATTTACTGTGTTCAACTTAGCAAATCAACTTTTTCACCATTATCTAGTGAAATCACTGTTTACTGCCAGAAAGAAAACTACTTTGTCTCCCTCTAGTGGTGGAAAAAGTTGCATTTTGTTCACAGAAAGGTAAGAATTTCCCATTTACAATCAAGTGTTGCATTTACAGTTTTTTTAAGGAGATGCTAAATGACTTTTTTGCAAAGACGTTAATAATTTAATTAGTTATTCTGTTAAGATAAAGAGCTTCAGCTATTCTAAACCCACTCGTCTACTATCCAAACATCTTCTTGTACATCTAGAAAAAAAAGTGAAAATGTCATTAATGACTACTCCTCTAGTTTACACAAGTTTACAATCCATCTATACAGCTTTGTGGAAAAGATTCCTTTCCAGATACTGAAAACTGGAATAGATAGCATGAGCGTTCTTTCACCACCAACAAGGAATGGCAGCGAGGAAACAGGTAACTTTTATACCCTTTTAAAATAAACTGACTGTGTGTCCATCTTTATTATGAGAAGCACACGGGGCCAATGTCCAGACCAAACTCTTGATCAGCCATTCCGATGTCCATGGGAGCTAAGTCCACAATAGGGAGTCTGGTGGTTGTCTGTGTTCTGTACTCGATTACTGTCTTGCCCCACTTTCCGTCGGGTGTCTGAGGAAAAAGAGGAACTTGAGTTGATGTGTCTCCAAGTTGAGTTTTAATCAGATTTAGAGGAATTCTCTGGGACTTACTGAGCAGCCGTCCTCGATGGCGACGTATCTGAGCCGGTTGTTGCCCTGCGCCCGCAGTTCTTGTCCGTTGGCTCCTCTGAGGATGAGCGCTTTCTTCAGGTTACTGGTCTTCTCGTCTTTAAAGGCCACGCTGTTCCTGCAGTGGTACGTGACGTTCTGGTACGACTCCTTGGATAAAAGCTGCAGCAGCTTGATCTGGACGGCCACAGCGTTGGGCTGATTCTCCTTTGTGCCATAGAGGAACTGAAAGAAGATGTCAGATGTGACAGATTCGAAGCGTTGAAAGATTTCCTCCACAGAGCTTTTCATGTTTCCTTACCTTGGTTCCACCATTCATATCAGCTCCAAACCAGATGGGTTTACTGAAGCTGGGGCTGGATTTTGTCCACCAGACTTTCCCTGGAATGCTGGCCGGATTGGCGGAGATGCAAGTTTCACCGGTTTCCATGTTGCAGAAAACTCTGATGGCATCTTTAGTGCTTCCTTGATTTGGATCCAGCCAGTATTCACCTGCATCAGAGAAAACGAGACCGATCAGGACATGCAATTTGTTTTGAGAATTCGCTTCTGATTTTTTTTTAAAAAACCAGTACGGTGACCCCTCACCGCTTTTTTTCTGAGGATAACAATGCTTGATGTCCTGGCAGGTCTTGGCAGGGTTCATCTCACTGCCATCAGGACTGCGCAGGTTCTGCAGGTGACCGCTGAGGGTCTTCAGTGTGGCTCGGACGCCTGTATCAGCATGCAGGGCGTTGGTATTGGGCCTAGCTTCGTCTTTGTTGAACTCCGGGGGAGGTGGAGGATCGGCGGCTTCATCGTACTCTCCAAGCTCTACTGCTTCCGGAACATCGCCATTGACATCATAATTGACAGCAAAGAGCTCCTCTACAGCTGCTGTGGGAGGTCCTGGGGGGCCTGGGGGACCTGGTGGTCCGGGTTCTCCAGGTGGGCCCTGAAAAAGGTAACATAAAAAAGTTGTTTTCATAAGAAAAACGAACAAAACAAAGAAAGCAGCTTGGCCTATTTTAGTGTATATATTGACCACTGTACAACAATGAAAACGACCCTAAAAAACATTTTGTGTTTAGTTATCACGCTGTTACCTGAGCTCCGAGGTCTCCTTCAGTTCCTCTGCTGCCTGGGGCTCCCATTGGCCCCGGCTGGCCAGCATTTCCCTCCTTTCCTGCGGGACCCACTACTCCAGGAGGCCCCTGTAAGGGTTTAAGACATATTAAGGTTGACCACCTTGAGTTGTCCTGGTGACATGCTTGTGTTTCCGTCTCATTCTGTTTACCCTTTGTCCAGTTGGTCCAACGATCCCACGAGCTCCTGCGTCTCCTGTGGCGCCCTGAGTCAGAGAAGATGAACACATGAACACCTTCTCTGCCAAACTGTTTAGCTCAATCAACAAGACCAGACTAGAAATCTTTCCTCAACGTGGTTCCAGACAACTTTGCTGTTCCAGTTTGATATTTTTTAAGACCTTTTTTCTTCTTAGATATAAAACTCTGCGTTGACCTTACAGACATGCTTTGCTTTAAACTATGTTCCTGCTCTCTGATGTAATGCTGCTCGCACAAATACTGTATATTCTTCTCTTGTATGCTTCTTTTAATCAGACCTTGATGAACCTGACTTGTGTAACTATGTCATGGGTTAGAAAGACGCACACGCCACAGAAAGAATCGATGTCACAGTCACACACTCTCTAACCACTGGCTAAAGCTGTTACAAGGCCAAGTCCCCACTTTGTTGTGAGAGAACAAAACGATTCATGACAGAGAAGATACACCTGAGAGAGGGGCAGATAAGGTGCCGTCCACATGGAAATGAGATTAGGTGTATCTGCAAAGGTATTTTGTCATTTAGGCTGTGCGTCCACACGGATCTGGTGTTTAGGGAGACTGTAAATAATAATTTTTGTAACCGGGTCCCAGAGTGGACACATCAAAACGCTGATTCCGTGTTTCCATGTGTACATGCTAGCCACGTCCTTTCTGAAACTTTGACATCGTAGCTTTGCCTCACCGTCGTAACCTGCAAGCATCTCACTCTCAAACGTTGCTTCGTCTGGTGTTGCGTCCACGCTAAACCAAATAATGTCTCTGTTATGGGTGTTAGCAGCGTCCTTGGACTCTTCCTTTCTAACGAGGCTGCTACACATTGCGTGTCTCCTGCCAACCCACATAAAGATCAAACTGATGATCCGTAGATATTTTTGTCTGATCCCTCGTCATGTTGCTGTGTTTTTTTACATGAGTGCTCTGTGCAGGCCCAGTGTTTTTGCATGTTTCTGTGGAAGTGTCACAGTGCCACCTATGAGCCCAGCTTACTTACTACAGTGTCTGTAGCTGTGGTGCACCCTTTCATGTGGATGCACATCTTTTCTTAATTGTTTATGAAAAGCATGAGAGCAACATTGACCGATTTACTCATTTAAACTTAGGAATTTTGACTCTTAAATGAAAATAAATACTCTTGCATTTTAAAAGAATAATCACCCAATACTTGCGCTATATGTTTAATTCCTAATGGTAATCTTATATTTTTAATCGTTGCAAAACATCCTCCGCTAATTAATACTGGACAATCCACCTTTGGATTAAAAAACAATATTTGGTTATTAGGTCCTTATTCTGCATTTGTGACAGCACTTCGTTTACCTTGGTGCTCTTTCCAGAAACCAGATCTGTTTCAAAACTTCATTATGTGAGACTCAGAATTTCTCAGTAGAGATGCTGCATGTTTGTCCCACTGACCAAATTTGCCGCTCAACACTAAATTCAGGATGTTCAGAGGATTTTACTGCCTCATGTTAATAGTTTAGGCGTGGCCTCCACTCACTGGAACCCACTATTTGCCTTATTTTCACAAAATTCACAAATCTTAATTGCTTTCTCTATATTCAAAAATCTTACAGTTATTCCAGGAAGACCCTGGAGTCCCGTGAAGCCTCTGTGTCCTTTCTGACCCCTCTCGCCAGGGTCTCCGGCTCCTCCTTTTTCTCCCTGTGGTCCTTGGGGGCCCTTTGGTCCAACACAGCACAAATCACATTAAAAACAAAGAAACAACAGTTTTAAACTGCTTTTTTTAGCATTTTAATGTGAAAAACTGTCTTACCGCTTTTCCTCGTACACCAGGCTGCCCTTGGGGTCCTGGGGACCCTCTAGCACCCTAAACACACAACAAAGACACATAACAAAGGGATGGATCATCTCCTTTATCGTGCTACTTTGAGATTAAACTCTTCGTTAAACTCACGTTTTCTCCTCTTTCTCCTGGACTGCCGGTCATTCCCACCGGACCCTCGTTACCTGGAGACCCCAACACACCAGGCAGACCCTCTGGGCCTGGGCTACCCCTATCACCCTAAAAGGGTAAAAACAGAAGATGGATTTGTACTTATGATGGTATGCACTAGGAAGACATGCAAACAGAAATGAAGTGTTTATTCCCACCCTTTCTCCTACAAGACCATCTTTACCGGGAGACCCCTCAGCTCCAGCTATGCCCTGTTTCATGACATGAAGCAACAAACACGTGAATCTCACAAAGGTATCATCATTTGGGTTGACAGAAAACTGGAGAAGTGAGATATACACTGGTGACATAAAACTCTTAATCATCTGCAAAAAAAGTCATCAAGATGCAAAAATCTACAAAAACCCTTAGAACCGGCAACAAGTTGAAACTATTTCAAACATTTGGATGCTTGCTGATAAAGTAATACATTTCCTACAAAATAAGCATAAATGGAAACAAAAGTTTCTACTATAATCTAAAGAAAAGAAGCTGAAGAAATGAAAAGACAAGACAAATAAAAAGACAGGACAAACCTCAGGACCAGGATCTCCTCTTGGCCCCGTGGCTCCGGGTAAACCTACCCCACCAGGAGGACCTTTGGTCCCCTGAGTACCTGGAGCTCCTGGTTTTCCGGGTGGACCCTAACAGACAGTTAACCAATTTTCAGCTTAACTGGTAGAAATAACCCTGTTGCTGTGGGGTCGGTTCTTTGGAAGGATGGACAGGAACAAATCATCTGCAGGAATACTTACACCAGGACCAGGCAGCCCCACCGAGCCTCTCTCCCCTCGGACCCCTGGCTGACCCACAATGCCTCTCTGTCCTGTTGTGCCAGCAGGGCCTGGAGGCCCATCAGGACCCTGACAGAGAGCTATGATAGCTTATAATCATCAGAGATATGCGTCTGATAACAAAACATGCTCCATTTCATCTTACCGGGGGTCCATCCTCTCCTGGCCCACCCTTCTCTCCAGGGCTTCCTGCTGGTCCTGGTGCTCCATTCTCACCCTGACGTCCTTGAGCGCCATTTTCTCCTCGAATTCCAGCAGGACCCTTCTTTCCAGGAGCACCTAGGGGCCCGTCAGCTCCAGTGGCCCCCTGAAAGACAGGTTGTTGTTTTTTTTTTTTTTTTTTTTTTATACAGGGTTAGTTTAGTTAGCTTTAAAACTAAGGTACATAACTCACAATTGAACCTGCTGGTCCAACTTTTCCAGGCAGTCCAGGAAAGCCAGGAGACCCCTATGTGGAGAAGTTGTTCCTATTAGGATAAGCTTTTAACACGGTAACTGTTTAATTTCTCAATAGCTTGATTCTTGAGTGAAGATATGGTGTCTGACTCACAGCTGGACCTTGTGTTCCCCTTCCTCCTTTCAGCCCAGCCACACCAACAGGCCCCTTAATAGACACACACAGATATTAATATTACCATACACTCAGGACACAGGCCTTAGGGGCATTTTAAGCCTTTTATCTTTGTGAAGTTTCTGTAATTACTGAACTAAATTGAATATGTACCCAGACATTAGAGATTTCAGTTGGGGGTTTTGTACCTGTTCACCTGCTTTCCCAGCCATCCCCTGGGGTCCAGGAGCTCCTGATTCTCCTTTAGGTCCCGGTTCTCCGGTTTCACCTTTGACTCCAGGCTGACCATCTTGACCCTAAATAATAAAACAAACCAAAACAACTTAAACTACAGTTTACCAGCATATACCAGGCGTTCTAGTTTTATTCATTGGTGTGTTTTAGCTTTGAACAAGACTCTTACAGAAGGTCCAGGGAAGCCGACTGCCCCAGTTGGACCGGGCTCACCGCTGGAACCCTATGAGTCAATCAAGCAGATATTAAATCACAAACGTATCAACACTGAAAACTAATTGCTTAATTTATCATTTAAAGCATTGAAAAAGTTCTACTAACAGGGATTCCTCTGGTGCCTCGGCGTCCCGTCGGTCCTGGTGGACCTGTTTCACCCTGAATTAACAAAATGCAGCTTGCTTAGATATTGTTGCCATTTGCTATGTCCAGTTATTGTTATCTTGTATCAACAGAGAGAAACATTAGTTTTTTTCCCCTTTTAAAGTCTTAAATTACAACAATCTTTTTACTGCTGTAGGTGGGGTTTAAGCCGTTGTAAAAACCAGAAGAATTTCAGTTAAAACACACAGAAAAGATATTTTTCAGCTTACCTTTTCTCCATTTGGTCCACTGGGACCAGCAGGTCCAACTGGACCAGCAAGTCCCTTAAAAGATATATGCAAAGGACAGACTTATAATTATCTGTAATCATTTCATATTTTGGCTCAAATGTTGACAGTTTTATAGTTTTTATAGTAATTTTGAGGTGACCAACCCTGGCACCGTCAGCTCCTGCCTTTCCTTCAGGTCCTTTTTCTCCAACAGAGCCCTGTTTGTGCAAATCAGCATGATTGTCTCAAAGGTTACGTGCTTTTTGTTTAAAAAATTACCGATGGATTCTCTCGATTTGCAGATGATATAGTCATATTCTTTAACTTACAGGATCTCCCTTTGGTCCTGATGGTCCTGAAATACCTCTCTCCCCTGGCATCCCCTGAAGTCCTGGGCCACCTGGCTCTCCAGCAGCACCCTTTGGACCTGGGTTACCCTGCAATGTATAATATGCATTAATCAAATATAATATTACAAGTAAGGCATCACAGTAATATCATACCCACATTTTTATCCCAATATCAGCAATATGAATATCACCAAATCGTGGTTGGATATTAAATATTACCTAATAATAAGTTATTTTGTCAGTAAAATATTTGGTGAAGGTTTTTCTTTAATACAGCAAAAGAAGTTTTATAAATGGCATAGAATAATTTTTCCAGTAACTGGTTAGAGTGAATGGGTTCTTTGTTTGCAAGAAGAATAGCATACAGATATTAACATTGTTTAGTTAAGTACTGGTTTACTTTCATTATTGTGACATTCAGATACAGCAGGCAGCAAATGGCCTTGCTATCCTTACAGTTGATGTCTTAGAAGCAGGGAAACTGGGCAAATGTCAGAATTTGAGTTAGTTTGACAGAAAACAAATTGTGATGGCTTTATGCTGCTCTTGTTTGGTATTTCTAGTCTACAGGGGTCAGTATCTACCAACAGTCTATCAGTCTATACCTGGGCACACAGGAAACCATACAAGTGTCTTTAGTTCAGCAATGACTTTAATCACAACAATACCTTGGGACCATCTGATCCTGGTGCTCCAGGACTACCTTTAGGTCCCTGAAGCCCATTGGGTCCAGCTTCTCCTCTTTCTCCTGGTGGGCCTCTTTCACCCTATGGAGATAGGCAATATGTCATGACAGACAACTATTGCTTATTACTGCATATAACAGCTAACTGTAATAAATGCTTAAAGTAATTTGCAGCATCATAGGACATACTCTTGGACCCGTATCTCCAACAGGGCCGGCTTCACCTGCAAGACCCTGTAAAAGACAAATAAAATGCAATGATAATCACACAGAATATTGATCTAGTTTATGTGAGTTTTTAATCGGGGGTCTTTCCTCTCACCTCGTCACCCGGTTTTCCTGCCTCTCCAGGTGGACCTGATGGTCCAGGCAAACCCTAGAAAATACCAATCCATCTTTAATTTTTCCTTAATGATGATAAGAGACTAAATGGAAACCTCTTTACTTTTAAAATGCAGCCAAAATAAATATCAGTAGACCAAAAATGCTGCAAAATGCACTTTTGATCAAAATCTTAAGACCGGGAAAGAAATTACAAGTACACAAAATTTGTACTGGAAAATGCAAAAGAAAAAAACAAGAGGTAGGTCAGTTACCACAAGAGTAAGTTCTTGAAAGTGGGATTTAAATTCAAATCTACTTTGAGTTGATGATTTTGACCATTAAGCAAAGAAAAAATTGATGTGTCAAAAAAAAAACCCGCACCGAGGAGCCCAGCACAGGTAAAATTGGTTTTTAAGTAAGCGCTTGACTAGTTTTCCTCTCATAACCTCCTTTTAAGAATTTTAAATGACTTTAAACACACCTAGCAAAGGTTTCAATGCGTACATTTTTTAAACGCAGTTTATATACATGCAACCTTTATAAATTATGAAACGTTACATCTAATTTCACCCAGCTTCTCATTTCAATTCTAGCTTGGCTCTCTCATCAGCTAACTGTAAAATACCAAAGTTCATGACTAATTTATTTTTCTTGTGCTAAAAGTGTGTATTTGTCATTTACCTGGAAACCGTTTTGTCCTTGAGGTCCCTGCTCTCCTCTCTTTCCTGCAGGACCCTAAAGAAAACAATTCAGCCAAAGTAAATCAAATAAATGTCATAGATCTTGTTCAATAAAAAAAAGAAAAAAAAAGATTTTGTTCAATAGAAAGGGCTTTGATGCTTACAGCTGGACCAGGAGGACCTGCAGCGCCTGTCTCTCCATCTTTTCCATTTGCTCCCTGGAGGACAAACCCGTTTCCAGTGTTTTAGGAGAATACTTATATTTGGGAAGATAATGACGGGTCACTTATACGGTAAAATAGTTAAAAGCAGCATACCCTTTGACCCGGCGCGCCAGGACTTCCAGCTTCTCCAGCCTTTCCAGCATCTCCCTACAAACAGGTCAAATGTTTGTTCTGTTTGTTACAAGCTTATGATGATGACTAATTAAAGAACCTATCAGTTATCTCACTTACTAGGAAGCCCTTTGGTCCTGGCAGACCCATGGGTCCAGCTCCACCTCTTGTTCCAGGAGAACCAGCTGGGCCAGGTTTGCCATCCTCTCCTGCCAGGCCCTAAAAACACATAGAGAAAAGTTAATATTGTATTTGGAGAAAGAAAATCAGCACAACGGAATCACAACACTGTGATGTACTAGGAGTTTGAGGGGAAGTGGGAAACTGTGCGTACCATTGGCCCCTGCCTTCCCTCTGCTCCCTGAGCACCGATTGGCCCTGAGAGACCCTGGGAAAATGAGACAAATAAAAAACAATTTCACAATTCTGCCCACATTTTTACCTGGAAATTTGTTACATACAAAAGTATTCACAAAACATTTTCACAATGCTTGAATCTTTACCTCGAAATGTCACATTACAACCCCACACCTGCCCTACTGTGTTGCTCTATCACTTGAAATCGCAATAGAATACAAATAGATACATTTTCTATTATTTAAATCTTTTCGTCTGAATGTGAATCAGAAGCAAGAAATCAAGTAGAAATGTTTTCAGAAAAAAGATGAAAAGATCTTGTGCGGAGTTGTCTTACCCGTGCTCCTGTTAAACCTGGCTCTCCGTTGCGCCCTGGGTCTCCCAGTGAACCTTTGATGCCGGGCGATCCTGGCAGCCCTCTTTCACCCTGCGCTCCCTGTTTGACCAATAATCAAATTCTTGAAAACTTCCCCATCCACCACGACAAATGCAATGATCTGTGACATTTTTAATTACTAACCTTTTGGCCTGGTAAACCATCTGCACCAGGAAAGCCTCTGTTTCCTGGTGGCCCCTAAACGATATAAACTTGAGTTAAACTTCGTTATTCTTATTGATTTTCCATATCTGATATTGTAAGTTGACTCACCATCTCCCCTTGTGGTCCTGGAGGTCCAATGGATCCTGCATCCCCTCGTGGTCCACGTTTTCCATCCTCTCCCAAAGGACCAATGGGCCCTGGAACACCATGGTCACCCTACCACCAATAGGTTATTCAGGTTATCAGTAAAAAGAAAAAAAAAAGCCTTTGATTGAATTCCTGAATGTGGGAGTATCAGGCAGTAGGGTTCTAACTCACTCTTTCTCCTTTATGCCCAGCTTCTCCTTTAAATCCTGGAAGTCCAACATCACCCTGTTAAAGAAAAGATCAGAATTGTTGAATCTTCATGATCAAATACCTAAAAATGTATGCAGGATTTGGTCTAAATTGGGAATTCAACAGAGTTCATACCAGCTGGCCTTTTGGTCCTGGTGCTCCTGTGGTTCCCTGGGAGCCAGGGGGACCAGCTGGGCCAACCAACCCTGGTGGACCCTGTAGACCTGCGACACCCTTTAAGAAAGAAGACAACTCACATTAAAAAAAGGCATCCAAAGTTAGCTAAAATCAAACTTATAGTTGAAAATCTGCTTGATGTTGGTTTAAAACATTTGACAAACACTCACAGAGGAACCGCGGGACCCCGGGGCTCCATCAGGTCCTGCAGCACCCTGTTTTAACACCAAACAGAATCATTTAAGAGACCAAAAATCCACTTTGTGTTATAAAACCGTCTCAGGTTTGGACTCACCCGCTGTCCAGTCGGTCCAGGTGTTCCGGCTCGCCCACCATCGCCCCTGGGTCCCTGCTGCCCTCGGCTCCCTCTTACTCCTGTAGGTCCTGCTTCACCCTAACTCACAGAACACAATCAGGCCAGATTTAAGGAGATTTTGGTAACTATTAATGATGCCTCCCTGAATCGCTGCTATAACTCCCCTCTAGAAGTCACTAACAGCACCAGAGGCATTGTCTAACTTTGTACTATGGCACAAGGCTGGAGTTTCTTATTAAAATGGGGTCAAATTAAACAATGTAAATCTAGAAATAAGAATCTGAGCAATCCCACCTTCATTCCTGGACTTCCAGGGAATCCTGGCATACCGGGAATTCCTATGGGACCCTGTAGTAAAACAAGATTACTATAACTTTGCATTCTGTGATCTGTCTGGAAAAGTCATGCTTATTGGACAACACATCAATGAGAATATTTTGTCTCCATGGAACTTGAAAGATGCATACACAAACCTAGAATAATAATTACAATGAAATGAGAATGTAAAAAGTAAATGCCCTTCTTACCAGAGGTCCAGGTTTGCCAACATGGCCAGGTGTGCCACGTTTACCCTGAGAGAAAAATGCACAATTAACTTTCTCCCTTTTACAATTCTACACTTTTATTTTAAATGGTTTGCTTCATACCAAAGAACCAGTGGGTCCAATTCTGCCTCTTTCTCCTTGCAGACCCGGTGGACCCTGAAACAATAGATAGGGTTTACTGGGACACTAGTTTTAAAAGTGAAACGCTCACGGTCTCATCTCTCTATCTTAAGACACAGGTACACTGGCATCAATGATATGGATTTAATCGTAATGCATTTGTTGCCTACCAGGGGTCCTGGAGGGCCCATTTGACCAGCAGTACCAGATCCACCCTACAAGAGCAGAAAGATGTAGGTATAAAATGTGCAGTTGTATAAAAACGTCCTTTCATCCATCTCTTTGTGGGATTTTTAAAAGGTTGAGGGGGGACCAGTGCCTCTCTCTGGCAGTCGGCTGGTGAGAGGCCAGGTACACATCGGACAGATGTCTGCCCCATTCCAAACTTTTTCTAGCCCCACGGTGGTCCTTCTCTTAGTCAAAGGGGAATATTGAAGGACTATCTGAATTTTGAATATCACACCACTTGTCTGAAAAAGTCAGGGAGTAGTACCAGGGTAAGACGGTCTTGTGCATGCACAGTTATTCAAAAAGGGACATGGGAAAACTTTCCGGAGAAATTGCTGACCGTAGCTTTAAAGGAGCAATAAGTTGGATATTTACTGTAAAATCAACCTAAATCATTCTGATTTGTCACCTAGGATGGAAGTAACATTGCCTATAAATAATCCGTCCTCTCCATCAACAATGTCTTAGTCACATTTTTCTCCTTTCAACCCTAAGAGATATGGTTCAGAAATACTTTGGTGCAGTGTGTAGTCCGTGTTTACTTCCTGGTTCCTGAAAGTTCCCAGAGTTCTCAAAACAGAGCGCAGCATTTCGTATTTTATTTTGGCAAAAAAGCAGCAGCCTGCTAACATGGAAGCTAGTAAGAGAAGTGAACCAGAGATAGAACAGAATATAACAGCATATGCCTGTCCTGTGTAAGTAGAGATTCAGTGCAACAACGGACCGTTAAAATGGCAGGTGTCCTAAAAGGCATTGTGTGCGTTGTTCCTATTTTAACCACTAGGTGGCATTATTACTTATTGTTCCTTTAACTCCACACGTTCCCTGCCAGGTCTATGAATGTTTGTGTGGTAGTGAGTATGATGGGGACATTTGGAACCTGTAGAGCCACAGTGTGAACATGGTTTGCATTGATGATAAGGTAGACTTTTCAGGAAGTGTTTGACCACACCATGGTTTTCTTAAATCTCAAATTCTGTTTCTAACTTTCGAAGGCAGAATTTCTAGGCATAGTCACAGGATAAATATTCTGCAGATCGAGGGGCTTCTGATTTCCTTACTGCTTTTTACAAGTAAAGCACTCCTGCTTGCCTTGTTAAACAGTGGCTTCCCAAAAGTACTGGAGCAGTTTGGAGGGATTATACAATAGTATAATAATCAAATTTATTATACTATTATATTTTTTTCATTATTTGGCTGCGGTCAAAGCTTGATATCTAACAGTACATCAATCCATCCATCCTCTGCAGCTTTTCTAAGATCAGGTTATTAGGATAACAGATGCAGGACTGAACCTGCATTCCTCCACATTTTTCATGACCTAAAGGGCATAAGGGTTAAAAAAAGGGAGAAGGAAGTATTGAAATATAATAAGGAAAGACATGAACATTAAAGAAAGCACACAAGGAAGGAAGGAAGGAAGGACATGAGGATAAAAGAAAGGGTGTAAGGTAGGTAGGTAGGTAGGAAGGATATGATGGATCAAACAAAAAGGGGAACTGAGAAAGGAAGAACACACAAAGCATATGAAGAAGGAAGAAAGGAAAGTCACAAAGAAGGAAGAGTGGAAGGAAGTGTCTAAGGAAGGTATGATGCAGCATTTAGACAAAATGAGAAAAATACATTTTGAAAAACACACATTTTCCATACATATCCAGGTAAATCTAAACGTTTTCACTTTTCCAGGCCGTATAGAAATCCTGTCCTCTCCCAGGCAACATTCTACATGTTATTCTAGGTCCATCAATTCCAGCTTGGAGTAGAGTCGCTGTTTTTCTGCCACCAGATGAACTGGTTGTTCTTTTTGCATAGATCTACATAGTCTTTCCAGCTTCTTTGGGTAGCACTGGATCAGGCAAAAATCATACCTTGGCTCCCACTGCTCCAGACTCGCCTTTTGGCCCTGCAAGACCAGAGGTTCCCTGTTGGGAGAGTTCTGCTCAGTTTTTGATCTGTTTCACATAAACACCAAAGTCAGATAAAAAGGCTATTTTACTTTGGGGCCTTTTCGCCCAGGAAGACCTGGAAGTCCTGGGAATCCTCTTGCACCCTGCATTTAAAACAGATCCCAAAATTCCTCAGGCTTTAACAAACTCAATAAATGGCTAAATGCCTTCCGTTAACACCATTAGTAAAAAAAACTCTGCTTAGTATGGATTATGGTTACTGGTGATCCTGGAAATCCTGGTTCTCCCGTTGCACCGTCAGGCCCAGCTTCTCCCTGATCAAACAAAGTAAAGTGTGAAATGTTTTTTAATCATATGACTAAAAACGAGGATGTCCATTTTTCTGACTCACATCAGGTCCTGGTTTCCCTGGTGGTCCATCAGGTCCCCGATGACCTGGTTCCCCCTGTAAAATATTCACATTTAAATTTTAGCGTGGCAAGATATGGATCCTTTCCAGACTTTTTTTTTTTAAATCCTAAAATAATCATAGAGACATATCTGCTGTGCTATAATTTGACACAGGCCATGCATATTTAACTCAAGAGGACGTGACCTTTCTGTTTTCTATTTTAGCCCTTCTTTCCCCAGTTCTGTTATGTGTTTGCACATTAAATGCTGCTTGGGATCGGGTACCCGTGTGCCTTCAGTACATAGCCATGGCCTGACATCCAGCTCAATACCAAACATGTGACATAAGATAAAGACGTGATCCTACCATTGGTCCTGGATCTCCGGCTTCTCCAGGAATTCCCTGACCACCGGTTGCACCCTAACATAAAACATCAGAACTCGGCTTTTAGCTTACATACAACATTTTAAGTTTACAGAAGCTTGCTAAAACTAAATGTTGGATAAAAGTGTAAAACCTACTGGAGGCCCAGTTGGTCCAGGAAGTCCTCGTGGTCCTGCTTCACCCTACAGCAGCATAGTTATATACGCATGTAATTAAATTACACATCTGAGTTCAAAGTTTGCTTTCTGACTCAAAGTACTCACCCTCGACGCTGTCACCATCGGAGCAAAACCTGACTTTTCACTAAAGCCCGAACCCATTTGTGACACCAAATTTCCCTTTGAGGAGAAATCCAACAATAACTCTTTAAAAGCAGTTTTAGGAAGAATGTAATAGAAAGTGATGAGCTGATGTAAGAACTATCTCACCCCAGGATGAGAGGGTTCCCCAGGGGGTCCAGGTTTTCCAGGATTTCCCGGCACACCGGGCTCACCATCAAATCCTGGCGGTCCGGTGAATCCCTACAAATGTTGTCATTGAATACAGCTTAAATCTCATATTAGGGCACAAAGCTACAAGCATATTTATATAATTCTGATTTCTTTTTGTTTGAATAATTTTTACAATACTATGAAATACGGGAAAAAAAAACACTGTTACAGAAAGTTTTATTTAAATGTTGATGTATTTCACTGTGTTTCTGTTTACATTTACTGTTAGGATATTCAGGAAGTTTAAAATGTTAGCACTGCTCTGCACATGTTGATGAGCGGTTCAAATTAAAGTTAATTCTGCTTCAAGTAAGAAAATTATTTTTTTCACACCGTGAATAAATAGCCAGAGCAGATTTAACAGAAATAATGATCAATTTATGGTAACTGGATTTTATGATCTGAGTGGGTCAACAAAACCATAAGCTGTGACCTTATTATCATAAAAATACAGCTGTGGTGTAAATAATTAAACATTTCTAAGGTGTGAAGAAGATTATCAAATGCATATAGCTAACAATAGAAAAATATAGCTAACAGTAAAAAAAATCCCAGTAACAGAAATGTTGAAAGAATAAAATGCAGTTCTGGTTTGTGTTGTAAATATTTGTACTATAAATAAATGGGACCAAATTTCCTGAATAGTCTGATTATGGTAGATTTTTGTAGTACTTCTTAAAATTTTGAAGTTTGCATATAAAAAGATTTCTGTGCCGCTGATTTCTCAGTAAAATGGACAGCCACTTCAAATACTCTGCTTCCTTGTGTGGCATTGTGGAAAAGTCAAACAAAATCCGTCGAGACATCAGGAAGACAATTGTGAACCTCCTCAGGTGTCTGCAGCATTGCCACATTCATCTACTCAGTTATATGCAACTAAAATGGTGTGACCCTCAGAACAAAACCCTAAGGACCGTGTGAAGATGCTGGCAGAGGATGATAAGAAAGAGTAATTATACACAGTGAAAAATGTCCTATACTGAGAGGAAGAGGGTATATTGTCAAAAGCTATGTAAAAAGTAACATTAGAGCGTACAAACTCTAGACCTTAGAACTTAGTTTTATCAGACATGTCTTGTGGTCTGATGGAAACATAGTAGAAGTATCTGGCTATGAGAATTTGTACACTCATACTCATACATTGTACGTCGTCTTCCACTTTTCCGGGACTGGGTCACAGGAGCAGCAAACTCAGCAGAGATGCCCAGACTATGTTCTCCCTGGACGCCTCCTCCAGCTCCTCTGGAGGAAGAGGGAGACGTTCCTAAGGGAGGTGTTCAAAGGGCCTTCAGAACAAGTACCAGAGCCATCTCAGCTTACTCCTCTTAATGTGGAGGAGCAGAGGCTGTACTCTGAGCCTTTTCCAGACAATCCAGCTCCTCACCCTATCTCTAAGGGAGAGCTTGTCCACCTGCCAGTGGAAACTTATTTTAGCCAATTATATCCCAGTTTTCTTGTTCTTTCAGTCATGACCAATTTCATGACCATAGGTGGTACACCAATCGGTAAAGTGAGAGCTGAGCCTTTTGGATCAACTCTCTCTTCACCACAATGGTAAATAGCTTACTGCACTGATTTGTCTATCGATCTGCCGCTCCATCTCCCCCTCACTCATGAAGAAAACTCGGAGATACTTAAAACTATTCCACTTGAGCCTGGAACTCAACCCCCCCGAGCCGCAAGACAGTAAGCCAGCTTTTTCCATTCAAGAAGCATGACCTCGGACTTGGAGGAGCTGATTTTCATCCCCCCGCATCGTTCTCACCTGCAGACCACCCCAGTGCATGCTGTAGGTCTTGGCTAAAGGTGGCCAGCTGAGCCCCGTTATCTGCAAAACCAGATATGAAATCCACTGGTGCCCAAACCAGACGCCCTCTGGCCCTTGACTGCACATAGAAATCCTGTCCATGAAAGTTATGAACTGGACCGGTGACAGATGGCAGCCCTGCCAGAGTCCAGCCAACACAAGGAACAGGTCTGACTTGACACCAGCAATGCAAATCAACCTTTTGCTCTGCATTGACCAGATGTACCTAAGGGCTGCGGACCCCGTGCTCCTGAAGTGCCCCCAAGAGGGAACCACAAGGGGCACGGTCAAATGCCTTCTCCAGGTCTACAAAGCACATGTGGGCTGGTAGGGCCAACGCCCATGAACCTTTGAGCACCTTGCGGACTCTGTATAGCCCGTCTGGGCTATACAGGAAGGAAGGATATACGGGACAAAAACTGAAGCCATAGTTCAACTATCAGTTAGAGTCTCTTCTCACAAGTTTTGCATTCAATAAACAAAAATAAAGCTTGCCAGCCTGAAAACATCCCCCTAACTGTGAAGTACAGTGGTGGCAGCATGATGTTGTGGGGGTGTTTTTCCTGCAGTAGGGTGTGGTGCATTAAAAAAATAGATGGAATCATTATAAAAAAAAAACATTGATGCAACATCTCAAAACATCCGCCAAGTAGTTATAGTTTGGATATAGGTCTTTCAAATCAACAGTGACCCTACGCATACTGCCAAATTAGTGTTGTCACAAGCAATGGGTCAAAATTCCAGCAAATTATTGTCAAAACATTGTGGAAGGAGACACAAAATATTTGACAGAATAAGTGCTGCAGTTTAATAAGCACTAAAGGTATTTAGGAAAGAGATCGTAACTGAACTAAGAGAGGAAATGTTTAGTCTGATTCCATGTCAAAGGAATATAAAAACAATTCCATGTTTTTTATACCCTGCATGTACATATCTGGTCTGATCAGTATATGTTGTCTCAAAGGACAAACTGAAACAGTTTTTGAGACTCACTCGTCTGCCTTTGAAGCCTCTTGGTCCCGTTCTTCCCTGAGGTCCTGGAGGGCCCTAAACAATGAGATTGATGTTAGTGATGTGATCCGCTTTATGAGACAAACCCAAACAAATGATGCAATAGATCAGGTGGCTATCTCCATTGGTCATTGGCCGAGAGACAGGGTAAAGCTGGGACAGATCGCTAGTCCATCGTATGGCAGTACAGAGACCCACGGACCACACACACACACACACACACACACACACATGTATTTTTATATATATGTGTGTGTATATATATATATATATATATATATATATATATATATATATATATATATATATATATATATATATATATATATATATACACACACACACACACACACACATACGTATATAGTTGTGAGGCCCTTCTATTGACTTCAATTCATTTTCTATTTTTTTCTATGCCCTAACCCTGAACCCTGACCCTAAACCTAAGGTCACACGAACATTCATAAATCTAAACTTAACCTATATTCAATTCATACCTTAGCTCATAACCTAAGCATTAGCTCAATTTTCATTGCGTGAACTATGAAAAATGTCCTCACAATGCCAATTTTGTCCACACAATGTTTGCCTCCTGTCAATTTTGGTCCTCACAATGATAGCTATACAACCCCCCCCCCACCCCCCCCCCCCCCCACCCCACCCCACCCCACCCCCCCCACACACACACACACACACACTCCTCTAGGGCAATTAGAATAATCAGCTGACCCAACAGTCATGTTTTTGGACTGGAAACCAGAGTACCTGGAAAGGACCCATACATACACAGGGAAAGCACACAACTAGCAGTGCTACCAACTATGCCACTGTGACTTTTGTAATATTGAAGCTTTTTGAAAAACGTGAACTTTAGGTTTTCATTAGCTATGAGCCATAATCATGAAATTTAACAGAATATACACCTGGATTATTTAAATCTATAAAAGGTAGGAGTTTTGTTCTAGTATTTGTTACTGAACTTGAAAACACTTTGAGGGCATTTTGATTTATGGAGATGCACATGTCCGTGCTTTTTGCAACATTTGACTGGATGTTACCATAGCATCTGCTTGTGTTTATTAGAGTTCAATTCTGGAAATGTATCTCTACAGCAGAGGGCGATAAAGCTGTCATAGCACCTGACATCAGTTCTTAAGGATTAAATATCTTAACTGAACTAAATTTATTTTGGGGGATCAGATATGATTTCTTTTTTCTGTCAATAAGTCCCCAGAGGTCCTGTTTTTATTAGAGGACAAAAAACTAACAAGAATGGTCTCTTTGGAAGGTTTGCATATTGACTTCGCCCTAAAAAGTATACAGCAACACAACTTTAAATAAATGAAGAACAAAGCTTCTGGAACTGTGTCCTTTAAACCAATGAGACCAAAGTAGAGGTGTCTGACCATTATTGACAGCACCATCTTTGGAGAAACCCAAACAAAACAGGAACAGTGATGGAGGAGGCAGCAAATCTACAACAAATCTGAAAAAGAAAAGAATCAAGGTGTCCATGTCCAAGTCAGCCTGATTTTAAAATAGTGGCGGGACCTTTAGAGAGTTGGTAGGAAAGGAATTTCTGCAAACTTCAATTAACCCAAACTCTGTGGGAAAGAACATTGGATTGAATTACACAGTGGCAGTAGGTGTAGGTTTGCAGAGTTGTGCGGAGAGTCTGTCAGTACCTAAGCCCTTATCTGCCCACTAGTCTTCTACCAAATGACCTGCTTGTATGCACAAACTTGGCCAATAAAGCAGATTCTGAATGGGCCGAGATACTTTTGTAGGAGTGCCTTATGGAAGGCCAAACTTAGAGATGTTATTTAATGCACTGTGCCAGTTTGGGCGAAACCAAACACCTCATTCTAACTGTAAAGCACAGTGGCGGATGGGTGAACGTCTGGAATGGCTTTGTAGTCACAGGACCTCGTAGTCATTGAAGTCAACAAAAAACCTTTTGTGTACCAAAGTATTCTCATCTCAAATGTGAGGCCTTTCGCCCATCAGTTGAAACCTGGCTTAAATTGGGTCAGGGATAATTCTTCCCACACCAGCAGCATATCTACAACAGAGTGGCTAAAATCACAGACTTAGTCTTTCCCACGGATATAAGTTTGTCATGGATCAGAATTGGTACATGTTTGGCAGAAGCAAGGTACCCACCGTTGGTCCTGGTAGTCCCGGGTTTCCCACAACCTAAGAAACAAGCATATAATTATCTCTTGACGGGAAGCTCTAAAAAACCATGGATGACTTCTCCTTTGAACATTCTGTACTTACATACGGTATATCACCTGGTTCCCCTTTCTGTCCCTGTAAAAGGTTCAAAGAATCTTTTTAGGGATGCACTGTTTTTCTATTGCAAATAAAAGTTTGTGTGAAGCATTTCTTTACCTTGAAGCCCATAATTTCTTTAATAAAAAAAAAAATGGGGAAGAAAATTAGCAGATCGTTTTCAGTCAGTTCATTTCTGTGGAGGTTTTTAACTCAATCGACCATCAGTGAAAGTTGTCTCACCTATCATCCTGCCGGCGCTTGCAAAGCTGTCACACACAGGGCAACATTCGCCCTCAGGTGTGATGACCTTTTCGCAGTTTGCCAACGCTTCGCACTGAACATCGTCACAGACGGAGACGCCGTTGTCACAGACGCACACGCGGCAAGGCGCAGGTTTCCAGATCTCATTGTGATGGTAGACCTCCCCTTCGACCGTGCAGCTTTCTGAGACCACATAAATCAATAGGGTTTAGAAAATAACCACTTTGTAGAGGTTACAGTGTTTGATTAAAGCCTTTTGTGACATCAGACGAGCTGATGTTCAAAATTTCACAGAAGACAGAAGTTATATTGAATCGTACAGGAAATTAAAGGACACATTCCAGGGACTATCAGTAACAGTAAATGTCAAAATAGCCATGGAAGCTTACAGTATACTTTCCTAGAACCCCCAATTTACCTTGACGAATCTTACTGGATAATTTCCCAGAATGTTTTTGTAATATAGAGATTACTTTCATGGGACGTACTTGTTATTTCCTAAGCTTACAGTGGACTATTCAGGAATTTAGAGAGTATTTTTGCTGAATCTTTTTTTTCTGAACTTTTTTTTTTTCTTTAAATTTTTAGATTACTTTATTAGAATTATCACTAGACTTTCTTGAATCTTACTGGATACCTTTTAAACCTGCACTACTTGGAATGAACAGGTAACTTTCAAGAACTTACATGGTACATTCCCAGAACCTACAAGGTACCTTAATATATCATACAAACTATGTCTTAGAACTTTTAAATTCCCTTCTAAAGTCCTTTAAGATAGCGGCACACAACGTTGTTTCCAGGAATTTATTCTTAACTTTCAGGTTTAGCTGTTACTTTTGACAGATTTTAGGGTACTTTTCTAAACTTACAGGTTACATACTTACTTCAAACTTACAAGGTCATTTTTGGAGATTTTTAAGGAGGATTTGGGAACTGATGTTTCTTCAGTCTCCAAATATCGAATTCAACATTCCACACAGAACTTTTTAGCAGACATCTAGACATAAATGTCGCAATTATTATCTCTATTCGGGCCGTCATCATCGTCATCATTATCATCATCATCAAGTGAGACTCAGTCGTTGTCATCGAGCCACCTAAGACACATCCTGTACTCAAGCAGCCTCTTTCAAGAAGCTGGTAGAGTCACTTTTGTGTTTGGTCATGTTCTGTTGAGTTATCCTTTACCTGATCCCAAATGATTTGTTGCAGGGTCGGTGCTGGGTGTAAACGTCGAAGCCACAGTCAGGCACACAGGACAACATTCGCCATCTGGGATCACCGTTTTCAGGCAACCACCAATGTCCTCACACACCACGTCCTCACATATTATGCTCCCCTTGTCGCACACGCACACCCGACATGGCTCCGGGTTCCACATGTCTGTATTGGCGTAGACTTTCCCATTTTCTGTGCAGGTGTCTTCATTAAAACACATACATAGAAAAAAAAATTATTATGGATCCAAACAGGCAACAAACACTTCTACAGTCAGCTGATTGTTTTCTGTTGTTTTTAACAGCAGCTCAGGTTGATTGCTTTTCCAAATTAGATGTTATCTACTTCAAATACATGGTTAGCAAAAATAACCACCCAGCCACTGCTCAATTTCAGGTTGCTTGCTGCTAAAAAAAACATACATGAATACAAAAATGCCATGCTTATCTTACTGCTTCATTCAAAACAACTTTGTGCCTAAAGACCTTCAAATAAAATGACATTAAAAACAGGGATAGAGTCAGCGATATCCCTGAGGAATACACCTTATTCAGTAAATAAGTCACTTGTTCAACCTGTTGTTACGACACAAGTGTTGAGAAGTGAGCTTATTTGGTTGAAAGTTTAAGTACTCCGTCTGAACCTGAAACGAGTACTATTGAAGGGAAACCCAAAGCACAAGTGACAAAGACTTGCAAAAGCAACAATCCACAGTGATGTGCAAGACGAGGCCTGAAGAGGTGGTCTTCAGGCTAAGACAAAGAAGAAGAGCACCACCAACTGCTGAATACACAAACGTGGCATTGCAGAAGTTGATGGGAACAACCACGTATAGATCTGCAGGGCACGTCGCAGTTTACCCGTTTCTGCGTAGGGCTGCTGCTGCTTTGCAGTCGAGCACACAGGGCAGCATTCACCCTCTGGGATCTCTGGGGTCTGGCAGTCCCCTACATCCTCACAAACCATGTCCTCACACAACACCGTCCCCTTATCACATAAACAGGCCCGACAAGGCTCTGGGTTCCATATCTGATTGTTGGGGTAGGCTTTGCCGTCCACTGTGCAGAAAACTTTGTGAGGAAGAACACCAGATGACATCAGTATGGAAAGCTGTTCTGAGTCATATGATAACAATAATGATGAAATTAGCACCATGGTTTGATGATTCAAAATGCCCAGTTTCTTGGTTACGTTTTGGAAACTATACAGTTAGGAAAATCCATGCTTTGGAAAGCTCACCATATACGAAACATTTAGTCATAAATTGATAGAATGAAAATCAAAAAAATGCACTGAGGTTAGAATACCTAAATAACACCATCAAGGTAGGTCATGACACAACTGAATTAGGTTAATTAGAAATTTACCATTTGGGCAGCTGATATGACATTTTAAAAAATTGGGGTTACAACAATATAATCGATTTAGGAAAATGTACATCTTTAGCTTGAACTGCATGAGTATGAAAAAGTATTTGTCATGTTTAGGAAATATTGTACTTGGGTCAGACGACATAAGGGTTGGCGACAAAAACAAATTAAAATAAAGTTAAATGTAAACTTGTAGCTTACGCTACCTTGAAAACATCCTTGATTAGGTTTAGGAAAAATGTTGATTGGACCATTCCACAGTAACTGGAAAATAATGTTAGGATTACTTTAAATAATTGCTTATAGTTAGACAAATGCAAGATAACATTGATATGGTTATTCCCCACAATGACTTAGTTAGGTTTAGGTGAGTAGATGATTCGCTTAGTTCTATTTAAGTTGACAACGACACTGTGGTGAGCCAAAAACCATTTGGGTTATGTTTAGAAAAACAGGTGATTGTACTACGCAGAACTCTATTCTAAGGTCACTCAAATTGGCTTGGTTAGGTTAATTAAACTGGATTATTTGAGATGTTAGTTTAGTTCAAAAACAGTACTAAGATTATCAAAAATATCAAATAAAAAAATAGTTTAGGTTGATTAAACATTTTAACTTTAAAACAATGCAAGAATTGTCCTTTATTGTTGAGGTTTCTGGAAAAGATATTGTTTCTGCCTCTAAAACAAAATAAAGAACAATATTGGGGCTAGCCACCAAAAATGAAAATATTTGGTTGGTTCAGAAAAAAAAAACACAATTCACCGACCTTATCCAAAAAACAAAAGAGTGACATAAAAAAATAATGGTTTATGTTTTGGAGGATTTACAGTATGATAAATGCCTAAAAAAATAAACTTCAAAGTTCCCTTTTAAACTAACTTGGTAAGACTTATGTATGATTGAAGTGCCTCTTCTTACCAAACAAAAAGTTGTTGGTTTGGTTTATCGACATTGATTATTTCAAATTTTTACATAACTTAGAAAAAAATATAAATAACATGGAATAATATTGAGGATTTAATAAATTTAAGAGAAGCAGTTTATATAGGAAAATATATGATTTTAGCTACTCAAATTCCCTTAATAGCAATTTTATAGGTACATTAAAAAGTACCATATATGATGAATAGGAGAATGTGTGTTTAGCCAGAAAACATTACTAAGAAAATCCACCAGCCTGTCTTTGTTTATATCAAAGTTTGGGGACTGGTATTCTTTGGAGAGCCATTTTACCTAAAAAGGAAAAAATAGTGTTAAAAAACAATACTGAGACTAGGCCGAAATTAGGTTTAAGGGTTTGTATGGTAATGGGAAGTACATACAAAACAATTTCAGGGTTATTAAAATGTATTTACTTAATAATTTGGTCTGCTCATGCTAAGGAAAAATATTGAAACATAGGATTTAGGCAATTAACAAATAACTGCCAAAACAGTTACAGACAAGTTATGTTGTAAACAGCGTAACTTGTGTTAATTAACTGAAATTAACATTAGTGTAATGTATGATAGCTTTGATCACACATTAAAGATACATTTAAACAGAGAACATGTATGTTTAACATAAAAATATATGAATAAAATATGGCACATGGATTTAGAGATTTATAGTTGAATATAAAATTAAATTCAGGAAGAATCATAAATCATCAGTAATTTACATAGAATCATTGGGCATCCTGAGTATTTGTGGAACAGAACATTTTAACCGGCTTATCTCAGCATAAGTTTGTAATATTTATTACCAGTTTTATCGTCCAAGAAAGAAGCGTTTGGTTTGGTGGCTGAGCACACGTGGCAACACTCGCCTTCGGGGACCTCAGTTGTCTCGCAGTCCCTTAGCTCTTCACACACCAATTCCTCACACACCACAATTCCTGAGTCGCAAACACAGACCCGACATGGCTCTGGGCCCCATATTTGATTGTTTGAGTAGGTTGTGCCATTTTCTGTGCAGGTCTCTTTATAAGACAAAACACCAACCAGATGAGTGCTGCAGATGACGCCCTTTCAGTGTGCACAATGCATCATTACATGATTTCTGGATATGATTTGAGAGTATACAGTCAACACATTTTGATTATGAATTTCCATACTTTCCCACACTGCATGTTTTCTATGGATTTGGTAACATTTCGGAGATTTGATTCCAAAGCTTTTGGCATGAACCTACTTATTCGACAAATGTGTATTGTTATATGTACGCTTTCTAGATCATGAAGCAACACAATGCTGAAACCTGCGTCTAGGACCATCTAATAGCTCTTTTGCCGTCAGGACTTGACTGGCCTACCTAAGCAGGGAACACAGAATATCTATGTATGCTGATGATGTGATACTGTTGTTAGCAGACCTTTCTGCAAGTCTACACAATTTGATTAATCAGAGTAATTTGGGCAGTTATTAAGCTATAACATTATCAATTCAAAGTTATTAGTACTCTTTTAGTTAATGAAAACTATAGGAGCAAATTTTGTTAATGTACAGGGAGGATTTATCTGCCTTGGTGTAGCGACTATGATTCAGTTTAAATTATGTCCACAACTCAACTTTTCCACTGGTTACCACAAATCAGATCAGCCTTATATTATTAGTAAATTTATTTCATCTGCAGATTAAGTTAAAATTTTCCCAAATAAGCTTTAAATAATTGCCATAAAAAGAAGGAAAACTTTTAAATTATATCATAGATCAAAAATACACACGGAAATGGAAACATGGAATGTACAACATAAATACTGATGCAAATAAACAGGCAAGAATTATCAGTTATTTAATTATTCAATTTATTCCCTTTACAATAATTAATACAATACATTGTGTTTTCTGACTGAACTTTAGAACTGAGCAGTTGCTCCTTTTATCTGAGATGATTACTTTCATAAGAAAGTAATCATCTGAGAGTTAGACTCTTAATATCTTAATAACTATTAAGAACGCTAATATGAACGCTTTCAACCTTATAGTAATTTTGTTTTCATATAACTTACAATGATAATGTTTCTATAATTGTTTTTGTTGTTAGAAACATGATGGTCAAATTGCAAATGTAGATATAACAAACTTAAACATCAACTGTTTTTCAGTATTTATTATTTTCTTGCATTTTACCATAACCCTTTTTTTTTTTTTTACCATTGATAGCCACATATTCATCACCTCCAACCTGTACTGATAGTCTTATAATGATGCATGGTAATAACTGAAAAGGGCCTGAAGGTGCTGATAAATCCCCGTAATGAAGGGACGGTGTCCGTCTGTTCAGTTTACCTGCTCCAGAGTTTGTTGTGTGTGTCAGTGCTGTGTTGGAGCACAGGGGGCAACACTCCCCCTTTGGAAACACCAACATCTGGCAGTCCCTGAGCTCCTCACACACATCGTCCTCACACACTACAAGCCCACTGTCGCACACACAGGTTCGACACAGCTCTGGCTTCCATATATCATTGTTGGAGTAGACATTTCCATTTTCCATACAGCTGTCTGAGTCAAGCACAGCAGCGTTCAACATATTAACACATTCTTCTGTAAGGGTCTCAGGCCAGAAATGATGAAATGTTGAAAATGTTCAGTCTTACAAAGCAGTATTTATGCATATAATTAAATTACTTGCTGGATGTTCAATTGGATTGAAATCTATCAACTCGCTGTATTTATGCTAGGTAACACAACCAAATATCTGGCTTTGAGTTTGTATCTTGAGCGAACAAGTGACTGCAGTTTCTCGGTTTGGCCACTAGGTTGCATCAACTGTATGTTAGAACCAGCTGCAGACACCAGCTGCATATGGAAATATAACTGGAATTATCATTTGTCTTTTAAATAGTTACCCTCATACAAATGTGTGTGTGTGTGTAGGTGGGTTGGGGGGGTAGAAAAACTAGACACAATTTATATGTTTTAAAAGCATGACATATTATAAACAGTAGCACCATCATCTTAATCCATATATTCATAACCTGCAGCAATATAAAAGTGTAAGGAAGATGATAAATGGTTTCCACAGGTTTTTACAGATTAAAGTATTAGAAGTGGGGTGCACGATTGTACTCTATAGAACCATCTTTCCCACTTATGGGGCATTTCTCCATGTTTTCCCCATTCTTCTTTTGAAAAACAAATGATGGTGAAGAAAATCCTCCCCACAGTATTATGTTGCCCACCATGGCATCACTGTAGATTTAATGAGTCAAGGATGATGTGCAGTATTTTACTCTTCAAAAAGTAATTTGCATGAAAAAAGTCAGATTTTCTGGTCTGACAGTTCAGGTTCAGACAGCCTACTTCCACATTTTTGTTGTTTCTTCTGCCTAACTTTTGGCTTGCCTGACATGTCTGGTATACTCTGTGGTCCTCATAATGCTGGGTGTTTATTTGTGTATCTAACAAGACTCTCATACTTTGACTAAACAACTGAATGGAGGATGAAATAATTTACACAGAGCTGGGCATTATTTACAAGTTACCTGAGTTCTTAAAACATTTAATTACACTGGATGATTTAAGGGTCTCAGAGTAAATTGGTCAGAAAAATGCCTACCCTACTTCTTTATTTCTTTTTATGTTTTCATAAAATAATCTCTGTGCTCCCATCAAATATGAAATAAATTATGACTTTAACGTGACAAATGTTTAACAGTTTAACAGGTGTGTATACTTTTGCAGTGTAGCATTTTTGTAACTGTTGCTTTCGAAATAAGATACCTTTGACTACTGTAATTTAAGAAGAAGCAATAAAAAAGACATAAATTGTAACATCGTCTTTTTTGACAGACACTTTGAGTCAAGTTGCTGCTCATCTGCTGAGTCCTTTAATCTTACTTGACTAGACTGTGGCTGAAGCCAACAGCCTTTGACTGTAAAGTGGTCTATAAACCTGTCTGTAGGCAACTGTGCAATTATGCCTTCAAGAGCAATCTCTGTCACCATTTGACATTTAGCATAGAACATACCCTTAGTCATTAGCATGGATTTAACCATCAGCATTCCTAGTCATTTATAGGAGGAGCACACCATTTTGTTTGTCTCTGGGTTATTTTATGCAGTGATAATTTCTCAGTTATGGAAAGTTTGCCATCATCTCTTTAAAATAAGTCTTTCCATCCATGTAATATTTACCATAAAAGGTATGCTAACAGTTAGCATGTAGTTAACAATTATACTTCTATTAAGACCTAACGTCCACCCCACACACCCACCCACCCAGGACTCCACAATGGATGGTTGGATGGACTTCTATCATTAAGCAAAGTGTGTCATAATCTCTTCAAGAGTAATTTCTATCACTAATTAGCATGTAACATAAAACATATGCCAACAGTTTACTTTCACTGTTAACTGGTAGCGTGTTAACTATTTGCACAACAAACTCCAATCTAACATCTGGAATAAAGTACCAGTGTCGTGATGGAATGTATTAACTTTAATCTGTTTTTATACACTTTTATGAAGGTTCAATATACTTTTAAATGCTTTTTTATGCTTTTATATGCTTCAAGGCTGCGCACGATTGGTCAGAGGAATAGAATGTAAATAGATTAGGGTAAAATGCACTGTTGTTGAGCAAGGTAGCAGAAGAGAGAGTCTCAAGGCCAGGTCAGCAATTAGCAGAAGAGAAGGTTTCAACGGAAGAGAAAAACAAATCCATAGCAGGTAAAGGTAGCTGTTAGGGAGTAGAAACTGATACTGTGTACGTCATTTGCTTGTGTGACTCTGTGAAATCATCCTTTAAAATTAATAAAACGAGCCTGAATGGGGGGAGAGTCAGAGTTAGAGTCGCGGCCCACAGATGCGGCAGGTGCACCTGCTCTCCCTTTGCGAAGGTGAAACTGAATACTGTGTCCGGGCTGAGTTTTTGTTTTAAGTCCTGCACAACGAATCAACGAACCCGGAGAAGCAAGACGGCTTCAACAAAACCCAATGGATACCTCGGTTAATGTGCATATGAAAGCTGCATAAATGCACATGGCTTAAATTCCATTCATCATGTCAGCATACCTCTGACTACAAACGCTTTATATGTGTTATATTGTGTATTAATTACACATTACTTAATTGCTTGCTTTGTAAGAAACGTACACTGAAGTTTTCTGTAACTGTTTTAGCAAGTGGAGTCATAAATTAATTTAATGTCATGTTAAATTGTTCACTCTGGTGTCTGCTTGAGTTATTAGCATTTAGCACCTTCCCTCAAACTGATCAAGATTAAACATGTCAAAATCTGCCAAAACAGCACTCCCCTTCATGAACTGTATTTTTTAACAAGCACCATCAGCATGCCACTGCTTAAATAGTCTACACTGACAGATGGAGAAATCAAGTACTGGTGGGTTATTCTGACAGGGTATACCACACAAACAGAACACCGGTGTAACGTTTGGTTAGCATTTTACTTGAAGCATATGCTAACCGTTTAGTTTTAGCACATTTAGCCTTTCCATCTCCATCAAAAAAGATGAATTATTGTTTTGATGTTACATTATATTACAATTTAATATTAAACATAGACTATGACAACGGTTCACTTTTACAATGTATTGTCTTTGATTATTTTGATTTTGGAAACCAGAGATGGTATCATATTTTGCCAGCAGTCTGTATAAAATGGTTGCTAAAGATTAACCCGGTGGTGTCAAAGACAGCCCAGGGGTCTATTTGGACCCCTTGGAGTAATTGTATGTGGCCTCAGACTTGGCTCAGATAACATTTACACCGTAACATTTTTTTAATGTTACGGTGAGGTTTTCATTGAAAAATCGAAATCTTCTCAAAATGGAAAATCTGAGTTACGACACAAAGTGATATCGTTTAGTGATTTTCTTTGATTTTAATGCATAATTAAATAGGACCACAGACAATCAGCGACGTTGATACCACAGCAGACTTGGACCCCATACAACAAATTTAATGAAATTCAGCAAGAGTTTTCAAAGAAAAGTAAAGCATATCCTGTTCATGATGCTGACAAGAAAATGTCTAGACTAGAACAGAAAACACACAGAATGTAAGGATGCCCGTCTGTTAATAAACCTGTGGGACTCCTTTTTATTTTGGACTTACAAAGATTTACTGGGCCATTTTCTAATGAAAACAGACTACTTTTTTTCTATAAAATAAAGCTAGTTTACTTTATTGTTGAACATTTAGTAATGAAATAAAGAAAAATACTAATAATATTATTTTTTTATTAATAAAATCAAATCCTGTTTTAAAACTTACAATTTACCAATAAGACGTTAAAAAAACCCAAGTCCAACAGGTTGAAAATAATGTGTGTATTTAAATAGTATCTTATCATAACTGCAGTGTCAGTGGCACGTAAACAACACAAAAACAGCTCAGCGACAAAAATATACGTTTGAAACTGTAAGATTGCTAATTTCTGAGGATTTTTGGTTCTCCTCAAACACCAAACTGGGACAACAACAACAAGAGAAAAAAAATATGTTTATGTTTCTTTCAGCAACAACAAAATCAAAAAGGAAAAAAAGCTTGTCTAACCATTGATGTTTCATCCTGGAACCATTTGGAAAGTTTTCACTGTGCTTAGGTTTAAAAATACTACAAACTTGATTTACCCTCATCAAATCGATTTGAACATTAGGGAAAAATGCAGATAGAAATCTGAATAAAGAAAAGTGCAATCTTGCCACCTGCTGATGCTGTGGGCTTTATGAGTGCATTTGAATCCATTCATTCTTGTGACGTCGCTAAGCACTAATTATGTGGTGGAGCCTCTCCCCAACAAAGACGAGGGCTTTCAGCAGCTGCAGTTATTTTGGAGAAAACCACAGAGACTGTATTATATGTTGGGTAGAACTTGTGGTTTGACTTTATTTGGGAGAGGAATGAGATGACACACCCGTAGGAACCTCCTGCGTTGAAACCTGCTTAAGATCCAAAGGAAATTTGAAAGAGCCACAGGTTTATGCTGAATGTATTTTTGCGGCAAAGGTTTTTTTCTTTTTGCAGCAGTTACTAACATCCATAGAGGAAACTGAGCTTATTACCATGAAGGTTAGCAGATTTTTCAGCAGAGATATATCAAATACTTTCCTTCTTTTTTTATGAGCCTGTACTCTATTTGCATATAATTATAGTTTTATTTTAAAGCTTAAGCTCATTACCATGCCCATGGTATACGTCTTTTCGCACGTCATTACAACTTTCCACCCCTACTGCTCTAATTTAGCTTGACAACACTGAGCCAGCATATAAAGGATTAGATATTTAAAGATTAAATCGCCAGCATAATCTTCTACTTCCTTGTATTTCATCATGGACTATTAACTTTTAAAGCCTTTGACTAATATTTTTGCCATTTTGTCTCATGTAAAAAAAGGCGTCCTGTTGATAATAAATTAGCGTAATTAACCAGAAATCACACTAATTGAGGTCCTGAAGAAGCAAAGATCCTCTGGAACTTTATCCTCCCACTACCCTGTTTGGCTGTAGGTATGATGCTCTTTTTCTGAAACGTAGTTCCAGTTTTTTCACCAGACGTAACAAGTACACTTTTGTCTCTTCTGTCCACAGAGTTTTTTCCTGAAAGTCTTGGGAGATCATCAAGATGTTTTTTTCTTTTTTTAGAAAATGTAGAACGAACTTGGTGTTCCTTTTTGGCCTTGGGATTCCACCATAGATTACATTCTCCTCTGTGTCTTTCTTACTATTGAATGTTAAACTCTGACCTTAATGGAGAAAAGTGAGACTAACAAAGCTTAAGATCAGTGGTCCACAGTTCCGGTCCTCGAGGTCCAGTGTCCTGGAACTTTGAGATGTGTCCCTGATCCAACACACCTGAATCAAATGGCTAAATTACTGTACCTCCTGAGCATTTGGTCAGGTTCTCCAGAGTCCTGCTGATGGCCTGATTATTTGGCTCAGGTGTGTTGAAGCACAGTAATAAATAAAGTTGCAGGACACCAGCCCTTAAGGACCGAAAATGAGGACCACTGCTTTGGATGTTGTACTGGGTTTTTTCTGTGCCCTCCTGAATTCGTTAGACATATACATTAAACTAAATTTGGCACATTAGATGTTGCTAGAAAGGTTCAACATTTTCACAGTGCTGTATGTGATGTGGAAAGCTGAAAAGCAGCAGCAGCATCCTTGGGTCCACCAGAGACGCACCCATTTTGGCGAGTACCACCACCTGTTCCAGGCACCTGGATGATGGTCCTTCCAGCGGTACTTCCATCTTCCTAAAACCATGTATTGAGTTTGTAAAGGGCCTTGAGATGACATATGTTAATCGGCGCTATATAAATACAATTGAATTGAATTAAATTGAAAAATTCAGTATGAGGACCTGATGTCCAGCCTCAAGGGAGCGATCACCCTCCAGCACACCAACAATAGACAGTCTATCCCCACTGGACCAGGGCGTCTGTCCATCTGTCTTCAGTCAGTAAATCCATCAGCGTTCAAAAGAAATTTATCTTTTTTTTGCTCCATTCACCTTGTATGCCTTCGGTGTGAACGCACCTTAGGAAATCACTTAGTAACTCTTTCTGTAGCTAGTTTAGCACAGAAGCTAGACTGAGAGCACTGGGACAAAATGGAAAACCCCAGGACAATTGAAAATGCACTGGTAGCTTGTTAGCTTTTCTTAAAAAATACCAAAAACTTGTCCTTTTACTCTCTTTCAGCTAAAAAGTAGGTCCACCTTAAAGAACTAGACAGTGCATAATCACTGTGTAGTAGTGATTACGCACTGCTGCACAGGATTCATACCTACAAACATCTGGTGCACACATTCAGAAATGTTTGCTTGTATTACTTTTCCTTCTCAGCAGGAGCGCTTCACTGGAGGTGAAGCTTGATAAAAGCAGAGGCATATTTCATATCCAGCATCTTCTCACGTTGGGTGTGTCTTGTCTGCCTTTGGCCCAGAGTCTGACCAAAATTAGTGGCCTGCTTTTGTCCATCCCATCCACGAGGCCACATCATTATAACCGTGGCCTCGCCAACCCCTTCATTCAGCCTCGGCTCTGGACTGAAATAGACCAGTCAACCCTGCTCCACTCTTTAGAGTCAGCTCAAGCATTAAGAGGGAAAATGACTTTTTTTAGACTCAGCAGCACAGTCTGGGCTGAAGTGTGTTAGGAACTGATAAAGTCGCCTGGAACTTGAGACTTTGTGTTACTTTTGATTCAAAAAAGCATCTGTAACACTTCAGTGTCAAATCCTAATATAAATGTCTTTTTTTTTGAACGATTGTTTTCCATATGAATAACTTATCAGCCAGTGACTTCTAGGTGTGTTATAAAGTCCTAAATTCTCCCTATTTAAAGTCAACCAAGTCACTCTGGTGACAACTTGTGGTACCTCTCATATGTCTGAAGGCAGAAATGCTTTTCAGAACCCTTTCATTTCAGACTAAGGTGCAGTTTGTAAGAAGAGGAGAACATATTCTTTTAAACAAAAGCTTATCATGTTGACAACAAATTGAACAAAATATCCAGAAAGCAACCAAAAGGGGTAAAAAAAAACATTTGACTGGATATAAACCTAACATGTTTATATAAATATTCATATCAAAACAAATTTCCACAAAAGAAGTAAAACTTTCCATGAATTGAATCTTAGCCATTACCTACATATTTGGACAGCTGTCACTCACCGTTCTTTGTGTCTTCTTGACAGGTCACAGCAATCACCTGAGCCAAGGTGAGGGCCAAGCATATTGTAATCCTAGAACAAATTGAGGTGCCCATGTCTGTATATCAGACATGCAGCGTCCTCAAAAACAGTTGCTGCACAGCAGACGAGGAAGTCCAGGAAAGCCCAACCCCAAGCTACAACATCCAGGCTAAAAAAAAAAGGAAATCCAAATGTCCCTGAGTGCAACAGGCTCCTGGATGAGCGATTACAGCAAACTGAAACAAGCTCCTGCTTCAGCCCCCCTCACCAAGACCTCCCTGCCACTCTCTCTCAACCTTCCACCCTCCCACTCGTCTGCTCTCTCATCATTTTCTGCTTTTAGTTCAAGGCCGACCTCCTCTTCAGGCTCCTGCGAATGCCTTGAAAGGTGGCCCTAATTAAAGGCTGCATGAAATCTGTTCTGATTGAGAGAAGGGATGGAGGGTGCCTCTAGCAAAGGAAATACCTCAAAGCTGGACTAGAGAACTTTTAAAGGCTGTCGTTCCTTTTAAATGTGGACGCCATCTTTCACGTGTGGCAATAAATCACTTTAATGGAAAGGACCAATTCTAGACGAAGATGATTCGTCATTGTTTGGCATCTTGAGTTCTTGGATGATTCAGCTATTTTGGTTTTACTGCTTGAACGAATGTTCTAGTTCCTCACAGCGGCCTTGCTTCAAACAGAGACGAGCCTTTAGAGGATAGATACTCTTATGGACTTGGCTCTTGGTAGCTGGTATATTCTGCTTGCAGGAGTACATTTGAGTTCTCAGAAGGTCCACATTTACATTCCCTGTGTACACATGAGCCCATAATTTTGTCTGGGTACTCTGGTCTCTTTTTCTGTGAAAACCCTCAGGTTTCACCAGGTACTCTTTGTATCTCTTTCCTTCTGTTATCAGTTCTTGTCTAGAGTACCCGCAGAAAGCTCACAATCCTCCAGTGATTCAGCTTCCTGCTATAACTTCCTTCCAGCTTCACCTTTTGTCTGAAGTACCTAAAGAAATTCAGCAATTCTGTCTTTGCTTCCAGGTCTCAAAACATGTCAAAAGCACCTGGGCAAAGGCCACAAGCTCTCCGGATACTCCAAATTCTATCCTTTCCCTTACTGTCTAGAGTACCCAAAGAAACCCCCCACTTTCTCTGGCTTCTTCTCTGCATTCATACCAATTTCAGTTCCCATCCAGAGTACTGGGAGAAAGTCCTGTTTTTTTTTTTTGGTTACTCTGGTTTGTATGCGTTCTTCCTTCCTGTTTCCACTCCTCGCCATCTGGAGTAGGCTACTTGGAGAAACCAGACACTTCCTCATGGTACTCTAATTTACCCTCCACCTTCCTACCAGTTCCTAATTCAAGGGTTAGTACCTTGAGAAACCCCACACTTTCTCTGGTTTTCTTCCAGCTTTCATCCTAATTACAATTCACATCAAGAGTCCACAATTTCTAAAGCAACTTTAATTTCTTCACCACCTTCCATCCCATTAAAGGTTCCTGTCTAGAGTACCTGGAGAAGCCCCAGACTTCCTTCCTATACACACTGCAGTTTCCTAAACACAAGGAATGGTTTTCAGGTGAAAAGCAAATATGGTCATAATTTTATTACCATGTCAACGTTCTCCAAAAAAACATCCTATGCCTGTTTCACCTCATGTAAAATATATTTTTAATGTGTTTGACTCCTAAATATTTAAGACTGAGTTACCTGTTGTAATATGGTTATGAACTTGTAAGAATGTATCTACTGACCTACATCTGTACACTATGACTTGAGTGGTTTACAGCGTGTTTGCAGCATCCATTAATGTGTTTTCCAGGGCAAAGCTGCGCCAAGTCGGAACATCAACCAGGCCGTCAGTAATGTCCCAGAGGAAGGCAACAAAACAAACAGCAGGACTCGTCCATCAGCATTTCTTCAACAAATTACATTGTTCCTTTTCTGGGGAATTCTAGCTTCACTGGGGTTAGGAAATTGTTTTAAATGTAACATCTGTCTTAATATGGGAGGTCAAAGTAGCTCCTTTCCTTTATAGACAAACGAGGAAGCCTTTAAATGCTCTGAGAACAGGTTGATTTCTCATTACAGAAACAGGAGATTCACCACGGAAGGGGGATGGGAAGACAGTCACTGTGTCGGATAAAAGCTCATCTTTTCACTATTTCCTGAAGTCGGCATTTGTCAGTTTAATCGGGCCTAAACATACCCTTTTCAGCTAAGTACAAAAAAGTAATCAGAAGGGTGATTGAAAAAATAAATAAATAAATAAAAAAAAAAAAAAAAAAAAAAAATATATATATATATATATATATATATATATATATATATATATCATAAATTATACTTTTTAAGTGATTGCAAGATGTTAACCGAAAAGAGAAAATGACCATATGTAGATGGCTAATTCTGATCTCAGCTCATGTGGTAAGACAGCTTGAAGACTTCAAACACAGCGGGCTATTTCTGGACGTTTAGAGTACATGGCAGCGTAACCATAAAAGCAAATGATACCTACTGACTTAGAGTCAAAAACGGTGGACTTTATCCAAACTAAACCATAGCCACTACCCATGTCAGAAGGGCAAAACTGTATTTTAAGGAATCTTAAGTAAGGCTTGCATGGTTCGTGTATGGTTGCTGTTGAAGAAAAGTCTGAAATTTGATATAAGGTCTTTCCTGATCTGGATGAGTATAGAAAGAAAAGACAATACTGAAATACAATTCTCCTTCCTTCCTTGTGTCTTTTCTTCCTTCCAAACATCCTTCCTTGAACTTTTCTTTTTTCCCTTCTTTGTTTCTTTCCTTTAATTTGACCTTTTACACTTCCTCCCTTAATTTCTTCCTTCTGTATTCCCTTCTTTTAAACCTATCTTTGTTTCTTTGCTGTCTTTTTTTTCATTCCTACCCTCTGTCCATCTTACATCCTTCTTTCTCTTGTCTTTTCTTTTTGTCCTTTCTTCCTTCATTCCTGCCTACCCTTTGTCCTCCCTTTCTCCCTGTCTCCCACCTTGCCTGCTTCCTTCTTTTCTTCTTACCTCACTTATGGCTCTCATTTCTTCCTGCCTTGAAACCAATGATTTTGCACCCAGGAAAAGTTTGGAGTTTTTACAGGAACATTATGCAGGAACCCTCATTTTGAGTGAAAGCCTATGGTTTGAGTCACAGCTCAACATGTAGCGGCTGTTTCTTATTAGGCCGTTACTTAAAATGTACTATAATGACACCTAATTGAAGCCTTTCTTAGAAAAAATGGGAGGCAAAGTGTTTTCCTTTAAGTGTTTCTAGAAGCTGCGTGGCTACAGGCGTCTATGAGAGTAACACGCTTCTTGTCCCATATTACCTTACACATCACATGCATTAATTATCATTTCACGAGTCTGAAAGAACACACCCGGATTAGCCTTTCTAGTCAGAGAGTACTGTTGAGTAAGCAGGACTAACTAACGGGATTAAAGCAGTGCCATCATTTTGATTATTTTCAATACTTTTAGATTAGTTTTAGAAATGTTTGCTGCAGCCACTAAAAACTTTGTGAAACAGGTTGGGGACACCGGGAGACTGATCCCGGTCCCAAGCCTGAGCGAGGCTGACCGCTACCAGCCCCTCAGCCTGGTAACCAGGAAGAGGAAGAGGCATTTCTGGAAGAAGAACAAGTTCGCCTCAACTGCTTTCTCACTGAAAGACATTCTTGTTGGAGAAAAAGAGATTACAGCAGGTAAAGTTTTGCCTTAAATACATATATAGCCTAAACAGTTTGGTCTTATTCTAAGTAGTTATTTTAAGGGTTGACGTGTAAAAAAGATAAAACCATATTGGTCAACTTTCAGTTTTAAGTTCCTTTAAGATAAAAAAAAAATTCAGCTTAATCCGTCGTGAAAATATGAAATATTTTCTAAATGTACATGACATCAGCTTGTCCCTCTTCATGAGGGCCTTCAATCTGCAAACTTGCATATTGTGTTTCCCATAACTTATAGATACAGTAAATGTGTCCCATTACTTGTTACTGTTAATAGCAAGTTGGGAAGCCAATTTACATTATCCACGAGCTTTAGAAGTAAAAAAGAACTTATAGAAGAAACGTTTTTGTCAAGAAAGGAGGATGATCTACAAACCAACATATTTTATTCTTTAAAATCCATTAGACAAATAGGCAGTGCCCTCTTCATATCTGTTCTGTGTGGTGGCTTTATGACCCATTGTTTCAGCTGTACACTGCAGAAAAGAACTAAAAGTAATTAACATTTTCTTGAAATGAGCGTATTTTACCTTGATTTGAGCAGTTAAATAACTTTATTTGCCAATGGAATCAGTATATTTACCCCTATAATAAGATAAATCAGATAGATACCTTGCACCTGAAATAAGATGATGGAGATGAATTGTTCCTATTTTTAGTGCAAAAAATATTATTCCATTGGCAAATAGTGTTATTTACCTGCTTAAATCAAGGGAAAATACACTAATTTCAAGAAAAATTGTATTTACTTTTGGTTCCCTTTTTGCAGTGTACATAGTAAAAAAAAAAAGAAAGAAAAAAAAAGGATTTGGATAAGTTTTACACCAGACATGCTTGATGTTAATAAAAAAATGAACCATCCATTGCCATATAAGTTAGCCTTTTTACCATAAAGTCTACAAAAGCTTCTGTAGGCAGTTTGTTTTCTTTTGTCTGGACTCTTTTCCATCCATCCATCCATTTTCTATCACGTCTATCCCTCATGGGGTCGCGAGGGGTGCTGGTGTCTATCTCCAGCTGTCAGTGGGCGAGAGGCGGGGTACACCCTGGACAGGTCGCCAGTCTGTCGCAGGGCGGACTCTTTTCCTATTAATATATTTGGTAAACAAGTTTTTTTATTAAATGTGTAAGACAAGAATGCTTAAAAGAAACTTCAAGTCTCCTTTTTTGTTTGGTTCATTAACCACTAAGCATTCTAAGCTTTTTAAGCCATTTTTAGCTTTTTATATGCGCAGTCCTTAATATGGTTACCTTTGTTAGTCAAATTTTAGGTTTTCTAGTTACTGTCTTTGTTTGTTTTTGGTTGTCAGAATTTTAAGCTGCGAGATATGCAATCTACAGTAACTACTAACCATTCTTATTAGCTTGTTAGCCTGTTAGCTTTTGGAGCTGAAACATGTAAACAATCTTCAATTAGTGGCTACTTACGATAGTAGTCGATTTAATGAGATTCTAACTTTTTTTCTTCTGCCGGTTTGTTTGGTAATTAACTTTCTAACCTATACAAGAAATGTCCAGTGTTTAGTCAGCAGCTAGTTATGTTAGCAGTTAATTGGTTTGTTAAGATTTTAGGTTTTCTTCTTCTGGTGTTTCATTAGCTCGTTAGCTATCTGAGCAACACGTTATGTATAATCCCCAATTAGGAGGGCACACATGGTGTAATGCACATGTATGCGGCAAACCCGATATTCAACCAACACAGAGTAGCTTTAAAAAGTTTATTTTTAAAGAGGTGAATGGTGGCAAATAAGACAGGCTGGCAGGATTGGAGAGGAGACCGCAGGTGATGCAGGCGACGACTGACTTGACCAGACAGTGCAGGCAGGTGTTGCTGACAGAAGTAGACTTGAACAGGTGATGCATGCATGTTCCCAGTGTGAGCAGAGCGAGAACAGAAACCCCAGTACAAACCTTAACCAGGCGGTGCATACATGCACTAGTACACCAAACTATCAAGAACAGGGCGAGAAGAGGGCCAAAGGATCAAACAGGCAGGACAACAAGAAGACTCTGGGGTATAACACATTCAGGCCATGAGGCAAGACAAGATGTTCTAATAGGGAGTGGATGAGTGAGGCAGGTATATAAAGGCAGGGCAACAGGTGGAATGACTTGAAGATGATTAGTGGGAGCAGGTGGATCTGATTAAGGTGCTGAGTGGTGGTGACTGGGTAGAGGGGATGGTGACTGGGAAGGGTGGAGCAAGGAGTGGAGAGTGAATCGAAAGTTCAAAAGCAATAACAAAACCCAAATCATGACACATTGAATAGGCTGAAGTGCGCCAAGCAGAACAGATTGTCATTTCTGGGTATTTTTAGCCAAATGTTGCTGTTCCTGATTTGTTTTGCACTTCAGTATCAATGTTTTTGGATTATCAGCACTAAGCCTCACTAATAACATAAGTTTTTTTTTTTTTTTAGGTGTATCCTCTTATCAACTCCTGAACTACGAGGACAAATCTGATGTAGCCCTCAACGGTCGTTTGGGTAATCACATAATCAACGATGTGGGCTTCAACGTCAGTGGGTCGGACTCTGTGGCCGTCAAAGCGTCCTTCGGCATCGTGACCAAACACGAGCTGGAGGTCCCCACTTTACTACGTGAACTTAATTCCAGGTACTCTATGAAACCGTGTGCAACTGTTCTTCAGAAGATCCTTTCTCTTTAGAATCAAGTCATTATCTGTTTGAAAAGAAAAATGCCTTTCTGAAATGGGACATTTCAAAGAGACAATTTCTCTTGGTATCCATAGAACCTTCACAGCTCCTCTTGGTGACACGGGGAATTTGAGAAGAGGGTTTCCTTGTAAACGTGAATTAATTATGTTACTTAACACTGGCACTCATACGAGACAGAAAAATAGCCCTTATGTGTAGTTTTCTTTCCAGGAAGGTGGACCTGGATCACTGCTTGGTTCGTCAGTCTAAGGAGAGTGGACGTACCGTCCTCTGTGTGGTTGTAGAGAGCATCCGGACAACACGTCAGTGCTCGCTGACTGTCCATGCTGGCATGAGAGGGACAACCATGAGGGTAAAAAACTGACACACTGCACGCATTTTTGTTGTCCTTGACTGGATCTGTATGTTTACATTATTCATCCTTGGATTCAATAAACCAGATATCCTTATAGGACGGTTTTCTCGTCTAAACACATCTAGAATTCTCTTTGTTTCCCTACACTATATATTTATATATTTATTAAGTGATAATCACTCAATTTTCTGTTCTGCTGCAGTTTCAGATTGACGATGGCAGAAACCCCAAAGGTCGAGATAAAGCCATTGTGATTCCGGCTCACACCACCATTGCCTTCAGTATCTGCGAGCTGTATGTACGGCTAGACGGCCGGCTCGGTAGGAGGATCCCTAGTGTCATTGCTCTGCGGCAAGCAAACACGAAGCCACATTCAGCTGGGCTCTATCTTTGAGTTTAACCGCTAAAACTAAATGTTGCTTGTCCATGTTGGGTTCTGATACCGGGGATATGGTAAACCAGAAGACCTGAATGGTTTGGAGGGTTGATACATGATTCATCGCTCCTCTTTTGTCTTAACAATTACTACCAATGACTGACACAAACATTTAAGCACCACAGTAAGGACCCAGAGGAAATTGTCTGATTTCAGCGTAATTTGATCCACAGTGAAACCATTTGCCATTGTTACAGTTTCAAGTTGGTACACCTAGAGAGAAAGCCTCTGTACCAATGTTCTAAAATCAGACCACTTTGTAATCTATGCATTCCAACCCTCAGCCAACTCTTTCAAGAACTCTTAGTTAAATTAAATGATTTATATCCCCATGACTTGTCTGTATGTGTACCAAACTATGTCCAAACTAGAACTTAGATTGTCATGGAATTGCATTAGTGAAAACTTTAATGACAGTTTAATCAAAAAGCCTACAGTATGCTCTGGCAATAAGATTTCCATCTTCTCCCTTTTCAGATATTTGTGTTGCTCCAGAGTCACATGGAGGGTTTGAGAGGGAGCAGATGAGGGAGCAGCTGGGCGGCTTCATTGGACATTTCTCAATGGGACGACTGCGCCGCTTCTTGTCGGGGATCATCTATGGAAACCCCTTCCGAGCAGGTACAATCCCACCCTTACCCACGTGACTTATTTCAACATCTCCCATTTTCTGCTCATGACCTGTTTTGTTATTCCCGTTTAGATGACCGTATGTTCGAAGAGCTTACCCACTCTGATACCTATATGGACGACACCGTGACTGACTACTACGAGAAGGCTGCCAGCATGACTGACGTGTCTACGTCCTACCTGAGGGAAAGCTCCCACACACGGGTCAATCTCTTGAAACACAACATCAAGAAGGGTCCCTGCGCACTATGCGGTATGGGAAACCAACGGCGGGAAACAGTCTATGGGTGTCTGGAGTGCTCCACTGGGGGCCAGAAGTACGTCCGACTGCATGTGGTGCCCTGTTTCGACCTTTGGCACAAAAGCCTAAGGTGAAAAGGACAAACCATTGAACTGTGGCCAACATCTTTGACACATCTCGCCTTTGCCTCAGAAGAAACCAACTATCTCTGAATGTAATCCCGTGTCACCTGGCTGGCATATCGCTTACCGTTTAGCTTTGGCAGCATCCTGTTTCCACACGTGTGGCACCTGTGTACTGTAGCTGCCCTAAGATGAATTATTCAGCATTGGACGGCCGGCAAGGAAAAAATTACAGACTGGAGGTGCTCGGTTCCAACTGTGTCATTGATTTTATGTGTATATATAAATACATATTCCATACAAATGCTCTTTTGAAATCAGTCTCAGATCTTCTAAAGTGCAATTTAAATTGAAGGTTTGGATGTTGATGTTGGTGTAACCAAGATAAGAGTATTACAAATGTGTTTTCCAAAAACCTATTGTTTACTGCTGTGATCCTTTAATGAATTTGAACTTGTTTCCGTGAATGTATTTTCCTTCATTGTTTTAATGTTTCAAACTGGTGTGACACTATTTGAAAACATGGTGTCTTGATTCAAACATTGGTGCAGTGCTGACTGCTGACAAATGTAATGGTGTTAAGGTCTTTGTCCGGTTGGAAGGTGAAAGTAAGCCTTGCAACCTCTGACCACATTTCTTACATAGTTTTTATGTATTTATTTATCTCCACCCATTTTCCCATCAACACGACCCTTCACTGTCCCTGTTGGAGAAAAGCATCCCCGCAGTATGAGGCTGCCACCATTATATATTTGATTGCTTTGTTTAAGAGTAAATATCTGTTTTGTATTGACTTTAAATTAAACACATGTTGACTGTTTTTACCATAGGTGACCTGAAGGCAATTAACCTCAGTTTCATTTAGTGGTAAATGGGCGGGATACAAATGTCACCCTTTTAATATGTGTAAAATAAATTAAAAGCAGCGTCACTTTCTTTCGTATTCGTAATTGTGCACTACTTTCATAACTTTCATAATGGTGCATCAAGGGCTTCTTCATGTTGAGTTGCCGCTGTGTCTCTCTGTGGCCAGAGGGGGCGCTGGTGGATTTGGACTCGGTTCTATCCGGAAGTGTCGTCTGTCAACAAAGCGGACCCACGTGTAGAGAAAGGAGAGGCATGCGTGGTGATATTTTAATAGTGTTGTTAAGGAGGTGAAGAAAACAGTTAAGTGAAGAATAAATGAATGAAAGTTGAGGATTATTCGTCAACATGAAGTTCGCTTACAGGGTAAGTACCTCGCGCCAATCAATGACGCAGTTTAAGACGTTTTCGGAACGGATCAGCAAAGCCCCATTAGAAAAGTGTCGCTTTAAGGATTCTGATTCTGGTTTTAATACGTTTGTGAAGAAATGTTAGGTTTTATAATTTATTCCCAGAAAACATTGGTGTTTATAAATGGATCGGCCTTATTTTATATTTAAAAAACAGCATCAACTTGTCTTATTTTGAGAAGAAACTATCCAGATGCGTTGACAGATGTTCTTGAGTTCTCGTAGGGTTCTACGAGGCTGTTCGTCCCTTCGCATTCAGGCTCTCTCACGTCTCCTCTCTGTAGTTTTCCAACCTGCTCGGAGCAGTCTATCGTCAGGGGAACCTGAACTTCTCCAAAGATGGAAACGCTGTGATCAGCCCAGTGGGAAACAGGGTCTCTGTCTTCGACCTGAAAAAGTAAGTCATGGCCTGGGTGTAAACTGTTGTGATTCGTGAAGCAGCTGGCATGGCATCTTTATCTGTAGACAAGAGGCAACATGCTGTGGACTAAAACAGCTGGAACAAGGAGTTGTCGGATTTTGCAGGTTTGGATGTGCATGGGAAAAGTGTTTGTGTTTCCTTTTTTCATTGTAAGGATAATTTCTTAATTCACATACTCAGTCTGACTTTATTTATGTTTACATTGCTCGGTCACTTAACCAAACGACTGATCCATAAACGGATCTATTTGTCCGTCCGTTCATTAAAGTGACTAAGTGTCCAACCTTCAATCCAGTTAATTTATGTATGCAGCAATTCACATTTGTCCAAATTTATCAAACATATTGTTTAAGCAGAGTCTATATTTAACTTGACCTCTGTATGAATATTTAAGATCCATTGTGAACATTCATATTTAATAATAGCGTAATAATGGCTGGGAAACTGACTGAGCAATCTGGAAATTTGAATTGGGGAATTCTGAAAATATGTACAAATGTCACATTTTTAAGGTGTCTGTAAAAATAAAAATAAATATTTGACAGATTTTTTGTTTTTGTTTTGCAGTAACACGTCTGAGACGTTGCCCATCTCTACTACCAAAAATATAACGTGTGTGGGTGTGTCTCCCGATGGCAGCTTGGCCATAGTGATCGATGAAGGTAAAAACATTTATTTGTCTAAATACGTGTGATAGTTTTATTAACACCACAAAACCCAACAGTAAATCTGAAAAAGAATATAACATTCCCAGGTTTTGCATTTTAACGGGGCCTGTATCCTGTACAATTCAGCTAAAAAACAATCAAATCTGTTAAAAAGGCTGACAAAAGTGTGAAGGCCCTTGAACTGATGTGATTTGAGATTTGCATTTTGACACATAGACCACCTTATTTCCAGCATACATCCCATCTGATGGATGTAGGTCATGGCTGACACTGACTGCTAACTAGAACTGCTCTTGATTTATATCCATCAGAATTAAAATCCCAGTCCTACAAGAAGGAAAGTAATACTATGTGTGGTGTTCTTTTGGTATTGCATAGTGTTTAGTCTATTATTGCAAGAATAGACAAAAGGTCATTGAGTTTACTGTAATACCTCCTCCTGAACAAGACAGTGGATAGCAACAACTCATTTTTAACACCAAGAGACCACACTTAGTGACAGCAGTTATTGCTGATAATATATAAAAGTAGGAGAAAATCACAGAGTGAGGGAAATAGGTAATTATATCCTCCAGCAGCCTAAGCCTATAGCAGCATAACTATAGAGGTAGCTCAGGGTAACATGAGCCACTCTGACTAGAAGCTTTGTCACAATGGAAAGTTTTAAGATTAGTCTTAGAAGTAGACGGGGTGTCTGCCTCATGGACCAAAACTGGGAGTTGGTTCCACAGGAGAGGAACCTGATAGCTAAAGGATCTGCCTCCCATTCTACTTTTAGAGACTTTAGGAACCACCAGCAGACCTGCAGTCTGAGAGTCTGAAAATCTCTTAAAAGCCTTATATTTAAGATGAATTTAAATTCTATTCTGGATTATCAGGGAACCGGTGAAGAGAAGATCAAGTTAGGAGAAATTGTCATCAGGACTCTTGCTGCAGTATTTTAGATAAGCTGGAGGCTTTGGGCTGGACTTGTGGGGCTTTCTTATGGCAAACCTGTAACCCTGGCTCTTAGAACAGAGGCATAGTTTTCACACGTAGAACCCGACCAGTGCAGAAACTCCTGCAGCTCCTCCAGTGTAGCCTTCAGTTTATGTGCCACCTCCCAGAGCCGTTTCTGAGTTGTTTTAATTAGGGCTGTGCAGTTCTGCCAAAAATCTACATTGCGATTTATTTTAGCCATGAGCGTGATTGACTTTTCTCTGCATTAACCATAAGCAACAAAAATGGCCTGCAGATAAATATGTTTGTAAACAAGGACTATTTAAAACAACTGAACTGTTTTTTTTATTAATCAGAATATTCTTATTCAAGAGAACAGCTTTTTGAGTTGAACATCAATCCTTGTTGACCATAAAGAGCAAAGTGCAACCAACAAAGAAGTCTATGTATTAAACAGTTTGACCGGTACTTAACGCTATGGTGAGATTCCTGAAAGTTTAGGGGAAAAGTTTGATCATATAAACTCCAAAACACGTAATAAAGTCAAATTCTCACTGCTGTAACTCTCTTCCATCTAAAGGACACCTAAAGGATGTGTTTTATCCATTAATTGCTACGTAGCCAAGAACTGCAGACCCCTGACAATATTATATGTGGGATTTTTGTCATTTCTCCTGATGCATTTAGACAATAAGATGCCCTTTGTGACCATGGTTTTAGCTGAAGTTTGAAAGAGTCAGGAAAATCCTGCTGGGTTGGAATAGGATAGAATTCAGAAGGATTCATCTGGGGCTCATTTTAACAGCACATAAACCTTTCGCTCTAACTATCTTGGGTTCGCTGTTCAGATCTGCGGTTTGTTCGTTTTCCGTCAAACAGATGGAGCGGCGCTGCTGGTCAGCCTCATCACCCGAGCCGTCCTTCATCACTTCCACTTCCACAAGCCCGTCAGCAGCGTCCGCTTCTCACCGGACGGCAGGTCCTGATCTCGTAACATCTACTCAGCCAACGTGGTCTTAATCACGCGTCCACAGATTTCAGAGGTAACCCGCTCCGATTTCCCGCCTCAGGAAGTTCGTCGTGACGAAGGAGAACGTGGCGCTGATGTACCACGCCCCTGGGAAGCAGCGGGAGTTCAACGCCTTCGTTTTAGACAAGAGCTACTACGGCCCGTATGACGAAACCACCTGCATTGACTGGACCGACGACTCCAAGTGAGCACAGGAGTTTGGGAGGAAAGGTAAAGGTGTGAGCGGCAGTGATGTTTGGGGCGTTTCCCCTGCAGGTGCTTTGCGGTGGGCAGCAAAGACATGTCCACATGGGTGTTTGGAGCGGAGCGCTGGGCCAACCTGATCTACTACTCCCTGGGTGGACACAAGGACGTCATCGTGGGCTGTTTCTTCGAGCAGGACAGCTTGGATGTATGTTTGCTTCCTTTGTTAACCTGCCGACGTGGCGCTGCACATTTCTGGTAACACGTCTGCGGCGGTCCAGCTTTACACAGTGAGTCAGGACGGCGCGCTGTGCGTCTGGGAGAGTGACACCGAGCTGGACGGTCTGGTTCTGAAGACGAGCGTCGGCGAAGCCAAACCGCCGAGACAAGAGACGGACGACGAGGACGAGGAGAGGGTTGGTGGAGAGGAGGGGGAGGTGATTCGAGGCAAAGCTGAAGCTCCAAAAGACAAGAACAAGGTTAAAAACGTGCGATACAAGCAAAGTAGCAAGTAAGTTTCATTTATTCCTTTTATTTTGTTACATTTGTTTTCTATTGTTCCATACAGACCCTGTTACAGCATTAAAACCTAAAACCTGCCATCTGTAGCCTCGCTCACCCTTTGACCGTCGCTAGGAGAACAACACCTGTAAAGTGTAACGTTGGGAGGGAATATTATGGTGTGGGAGGGTGGGGTGTCCAGGAGCTGTGTCCTCTGTTCCAGTGGGAGAAGCTCCAACCGCTTACCAGGCTATACCAGGCTATAGCAGGCTATAGCAGGGTATATCTGGCTATACCAGGCTATAGCAGGCTATACCAGGCTATAGCAGGGTATACCAGGCTATACCAGGCTATACCAGGCTATAGCAGGCTATAGCAGGCTATACCAGGCTATAGCAGGCTATAGCCTGCTATAGCCTGCTATAGCCTGCTATACCAGGCTATACCAGGCTATACCAGGCTATACCAGGCTATACCAGGCTATACCAGGCTATACCAGGTCTGCAGAACTGGTCTGCATAGAGTCCTGATCCCGACCCAAGAGACGACCTTCAGACTGAATTAGTGGAGACTGTGACCCAGGCCTTGTCGTCACAGATGGCCTTCTTAAAAACGATCAGGAATTCCCACAGACCTGCGTTAAACCCTCTGGAAAGCCTTCCCAGAAGAGCTGAAGCTGCTGCAGCTGGAAAGTTAAACCCTATGGACTGATAATGGGACGTCCTTTAATTTAGCACGAATAAAGACCAGCAAACAGCAGCTAGATAGAAGCTCGTTGCACAGCTGTTGGGTCAGTCCAGACATCCTATAATCCAGCGTTCCTGGTTAGAAGTTCTTTCAACCTTTCAGCCTCTAACTTTTCATTTAACATAAAATCAGGAAACTGCTTTTTATTACTACAGCCGGTGAAACCCCACAGCATGATGCTGCACCCACTGTGCTTCACAGTTAGTGGGTTCTTTGCTTTAATGTGCAGACCTTTGACCATAGCTGGATATATTTACCCATAGGACAGATAAAAATACGGCATGTCTGATTTCACGTGTTCCTAATGATTAATTTTTTCTTGAGAAACTGGAACTTTTTGCGCTTGCAGACACTTCTTCAACAAAGAGGGGGAGTTCAACAACCTGACCGCTGCTGCCTACCACAGACCGACCCACATCCTGGTTACCGGCTTTGCCTCTGGCGTCTTCCACCTGCACGAACTCCCGGAGTTTAACCTCATTCACTCGTTGAGGTGGCTGCTTCTTATCATCAGACGGTGCTGGACCAGGAAACGCCTGGAGAGTCTGACTTCCTGCTGATTTCTGTTCCCCTGCAGCATTTCAGACCAAAGGATCGCCTCGGTGGCTGTGAACACCTCTGGAGACTGGATCGCTTTTGGATGCTCTCGTAAGACGGTCTTCCTGTCTATTGGTGATCGTTTTATCTGGGAGAAGTGTAAAATCTAGGTGTACACATGATTTCAGGGATGGGCCAGCTGCTGGTGTGGGAGTGGCAGAGTGAATCGTACGTCTTCAAGCAGCAGGGTCACTTCAACAACATGGCCTCGCTGGCTTACTCCCCAGATGGACAGTACGTCGTAACAGGAGGGGACGACGGAAAAGTGAGTCCAGAAGATGTCGGAACCGTAAAGTCGCCGGCACCTGAGTGCGACCATGTCAGAGCTGTGGGTTTATTTCTTCAGGTTAAAGTGTGGAACACCAACAGCGGCCTCTGCTTCGTCACGTTCACCGAGCACACCAGCAGCGTCACCAACGTCACCTTCACCTCCAGCGGCTTCGTCATCGTCAGCGCTTCCCTGGACGGCACCGTCAGGGCGTTCGACCTGCACAGGTGACCTTCCCGCTGCCGGACTGCTTCCACAATGCAAACAGCAAATGTCCGTAGCGGACGACGAGAGAGACGAAAGGGTGTGAGGGTGCAGCTTTGTGTTTGCAGGTACCGCAACTTCAGGACGTTCACGTCGCCGCGACCCGCGCAGTTCTCCTCTCTTGCTGTAGATGTCAGCGGAGAGCTGGTGAGCGCAGGAGCTCAGGATTCCTTTGAGATCTTCCTCTGGTCCATGCAGACAGGCAGACTGCTTGAGGTAGGAACGTGTTTATAGCCGTTTAACGCACTTTTTTTGTGGTGTTCCCACCCCGACCACAAGAAAAAAACTCTGTCCTCATGGAGTATGCAACAAGCTCTACGCTGCTGTTTCTGCTACATCTTCAGAAGAACCCAACGAGATCTAGAGAAACTCATGCAAGCGTTTATGTTTAGTCATATTGATTACTGCTGCGGTGCCTTCACAGGTCTGCCCAAAAAATCAGCTGCAGCTGATCCAGAACGCTGCTGCTCGTGTTCTGACTAAAACCAGGAAGATGGAGCACATCAGCCCAGTTCTGAAGTCATTCCACCGGTTCCCTGTAGCTCAGAGAATACACTTTAAAATACTTCTGTTAGTCTATAAATCCCTGAATGGCTTAGCACCTACACACATTAAAGACCTGTTGCTGTATCAAGCCTCCAGATCACTCAGGTCTTCTGGTTCTGGTCTGTTCTGCATGTCCAGAACCAAACATGGAGAAGCAGCATTTAGTTTTTATGCTGCACCAACATGGAACAAACTTCCAGGAAACTACGAATCAGCCGAAACATGGAGTTCCTTTAAATCAAGACAGAACACCCAGCTGTTTAGAGCTGCTTTGGGCTTTCTAAGGGGGTTAGACCTAAACTGCATTTCGTTGCCTTGTGCCTGTACCTGTGTAATGACAATAAAGTTGAATCTAATCTAATCTAATAAGAACAGGAACAGTGACCAACATGTTTGAGCTGTATTGATGTTTTCACCTGAAAAAATGTAATGTCTGTTACTGGTCTCACAACCGTGACCGTTTCAATGTTTATGATGTTTTTATGTTTTCATGATGTAAAGCACTTTAAACCGCCTTGCTGCTGGAATGTGCTTTATAAATAAATGTGACTAACTGAGACTGAGATTCTCTGTCGTTGACCAGGTCCTCGGAGGACATGAGGGTCCGGTCAGCTCGCTGTGTTTCAGTCCTGTGCAGTCCATCCTGGCTAGCGCTTCATGGGACCGCACCATCCGACTGTGGGACATGCTGGACAGCTGGCAGGTTAAAGAAACACTCCCCCTGATATCGGATGGTAAGTTCCTAGAACTCATGGAGAGAAAAGCAGAACCCTGGAATTAACTGTTTCTGCCAAAAGAGGGCGCCAGAGTGAAAGCCTGTTAGAGTCCTGTCAGTTGCTGACTATTTAAATTAACTATATCATTATAATTAACAGTGCATCTTTATTTCTAAGGGGGTAGAAGGAAAATATGGGATGACCCAATTCCGACACAATAAGGGAATCAAATAATGTTGTAATCTGTAAGGATTTACAGAAAAACAAATATTCAAGAATTGATGGAAAAGGTGTGGAATCACAGTTTGAATGCAAAAATTAACTTAATGCCAAGTTTTTCATAAGAAAACATACATGTAATTACTTGATTTTGAGTCTAATAAATTGTAAAATTCTAGGAATAAAATTAATCCATAAACATTTTTAGCAGATTTGAGACAAACATATGCATTTGCAGGTTTGCTTGGTTATGGATTCAAAAAGTGGAATCACTAAGCGTTATAAGTAAAACAAAAAAGTGGAATAACTCAGTGTTGAGGAAGCTATAAGGGAATCACTCCAACAACCCTGAGGCAGTAATTCTGTAAATGTTCAGGTTTGTAAATAAAGTTCTGGGATCACTGCAAATGTTTCTAGAATAATTCAGTGTGTTTAAGAAAAAATGTGAAATCAATTTCTTAAAATCAGCTTTGAGGCAGAAAGTTTTTTGCAGTTAGAATTTTTGTTTTTATCAATACATTTTTATTTGGTCATATTTTATTTATAAATGAATTATGAGCCTGTTGAAAAAAACGTAGAATCCCACCATGTTCAACACAAAAATAAAATGTGATTTTATTTTATTTTATGGAGTCTCAAGCTGTTAAAAATGTGTTGAGTCACAGTTATGATGGGGAAAAAAATGTGGCTCATTTTCAACTCTTTGAAAAATTATGAAATCACCCAAATTTGGGTAAAAAATTATAGAATGGGCAGTGAAAAAAGAAATGCAGTCAGTTAAGTTAAAAAAAAGTTGTTACTAAACAAATACTCAAAAATTATGCGATTAGTCTGTTTTGAATAAATAAAACAATCTAATAAAATAGTATAAAAAGCATTAAAACACGTTTGGTAGTATAGAACATTTGAGAAAAAGTTTTGAATCTTTCATTCTTGAGGGGAATTAAACATTAAATTACCCAATGAGTCACCCAATATTGGCCAAAAAATAAGTGAATTATGGGTTTACAAAGAAAAACAACCTGCAGAAGATCATCCTACAGTGGAAGTCTATATTTTTTACCAGCAGCTACACTTAAGTTCTGTAAATGTTTTTTTTTTTTTCCTCTCCTAAACTACATGTTTATGCGCCGTGTTCATTTTCCTCGGATGATGTAGCGCCCGTCTCTGTGTGTTTCTCCTCAGGTCTGTGTGTGACGTACCGCCCTGACGGCCAGGAGCTGGCTGTGGCCACCCTCAACGGAGAAATCTGTTTCTGGAACCCCCAGACGGCCGCACAGACCGGGTCCATAGCCGGGCGGCACGATCTGGAGGCGGGGCGCAAGGACACGGATAAAATCACAGCCAAGCAGTCCGCCAAAGGAAAGTGAGTGCAAATGCCTGAAACCTCAGCTGCACGTCTGTAGACGCTCGGCTTGTCTTTAAACTCTGGACCTTCGTGGTTTAGGTCTTTCACAGCTCTTTGCTACTCTGCTGACGGGGAGTCTATTTTGGCGGGAGGCCACTCAAAATTCGTCTGTATCTACAACGTCGCTGAGCAGATGCTCACCAAGAAGTTTGAGATCTCCTGCAACCTGTCGTTCGACGCCATGGAGGTAAAAGCAAGCGTCCGTTCACAGTGGCGCCCAGCAGGAACCCCTTCGTGTTTGTGATCGCTCCTTTCACCTCCAGGAGTTCCTGGACAGACGGAAGATGACGGAGTTTGGCAGTCTGGCTCTGGTGGACGAGGGCGCCGGAGATGGAGATGGGGTCGACATTAGCCTGCCCGGAGTCCGCAGAGGTACAAGTCCAGGCTGAGCCCCCAGGGTTTTTGATGTTTGGATACCCAGATGTTGTAGACTGTCAACTTAAAATGAGTTTTCACTGACCAGAAAAGATCTCCGTAAAAGATTAATGCCACAGCTCATCTAAAATGCTGCTGGCATGTGGATCTCCTCAGTCCGTCTGAGAACTGTTGGCTCAGCGTTCCCAGAAGTAAACCAGGGGACGCAGCATTTAGCTTCTATGCTCCTCGGCTCTGGAACAAACTCCCTGAAAACCTGGGATGTCTCCTTTAAATCAGGGCTGAAAACATGACAGTCTACTGCAGCCTTAGCATCTAATGGTTGCTTTCTCAGCAACCTCATTTTTTCTCATTTTATCACACCTAGCTGTAATTTAGCAATTTAGATCACTTCTTTTTATCCATTTTTTTTGCATAAATTTTGATCATTGAGTGAATGGATGGAAAAAAAAAATCATACTTCTGATTTCTTTTTTTCACTCGCTGTGTTCTAAAAGGGGACATGAGTTCTCGTCACTTCAAGCCCGAGATCCGAGTCAGCTCGCTGCGCTTTTCTCCAACGGGTCGCAGCTGGGCAGCCACCACCACTGAGGGCCTGCTGGTCTACTCCCTCGATGGATCTCTGGTCTTCGATCCGTACGACCTGGACCTGGACGTGACGCCGGGCAGCATCCGCAAACAGCTCCGCCTCCAAGAGTGGGCGTCGGCCATCGTCCTGGCGTTCAGACTGAACGAAAATGCGCTGAAGCAGGAAGTGCTGGAAACGGTGCCACATGAGCAGAGTGGGTTTGATCCGCCTGTCATAGGTTTGCAACCTTTAAACCCTATAGAACCAGACTTAGATCCTTTGTGTGCGTTTTATGTTCTAGTCCCAGTGGTCTGTGGCTCTCTGCCTGAGATTTACGTGGAGAAGCTGCTGGGCTTTGTCGCTACCTGCTTGGAGAAGTCGAGTCACCTGCAGTTCTACATGACCTGGGCCCAGAACCTGCTCATGCTGCATGGGCAGAAACTTAAGAACAGGTAACAACACATTTCCTGACTCATGCCACTGCCTGAATTTATCCGTTGATGATAATTCTTGGATTTCAATGGTCTCCAGGTCTGCTTCCATACTCCCAACATTGCAGTCGCTGCAGAAGAGCATCCAGAGACACTTTGACAATCTGGCCAAGCTGTAAGTCTCCAAATTTCTCTTGTATTTCTGTCCCTACTGGAATCGGGTTAATTGTTTCATGGATATTTTCCTTACAGATGTGACTTCAACATGTATAACATCCGCTACGCCGTGGCACTCTCAAAGCAGAAGGGCGTAAAGAGGCCCGCTGAGGAGCAGGAGGAACATGAGGAACATGAGGAAGAGATGTCTGAGGAGATGAGCGAGGCTTCTATAGAGGAATCAGAAATGATGCTGTAGTCTGTGTCCAATACAATGATTCATTGTAAAAGATTATTTCTTTCCACTTTTAAATATTAATTGTAAGCAGTTTTTTTTTTTAAAATAAACTCATCTTGTTGTGTCTTTGACTTTTAGTCATTTTATCCTTTTGGATGATCTTTATCAAATTCTGACATTATTTATACCTGAAATAAAAATTTAACCCAACACACTCAAAGATGGGATTATTTCTTTAAAAATATAGAAATCAGTCTAAGATTAGGATTTAGAACGGGATAGCAGCCAGCACCGGGTTTGAAAGATTACAGCAATGACTGTATATTTCTGACTTTGCTTCCTAATTTTATTTAAGGTGTGACAGAGTTAAATATTTGCCCCATTTAAGAGGTAAAGTAGCAGGTTTGCTTAAAGGCAGAAAGACAACAGCAGTGGTCTTCATTAGCACCTTATACGTTGGGGAAGTAAAGTCAGCAACATGCAAACATTTAAGGTAAACCATAATACCAAGTTTGAAGGACATCAACAATAACCATAGGCCCATTTTGTTCTAAATTGAGGAACTAATGTAAGAAAGATATATGACACCACTTAGGAGGAAACATAGCAGGTAAGTGTTAACACAATGCCAAGCTGGAAAGACCAACGCAAAACAAGGACCCAGCTGGGAATGCAGTTTTCACTAAGACATGGCTATAAGGTCATGTCCCCAACTCCAGCCACCATCTGACCATACGAGCTGACAGAGGTTTGGAGGGGAGCGGCAAAAGCAAAGAAGGTGGATTGGCTGTGCTTTTGAACAACAGATGATGTACTCTAAGACATGTGACTGTGAAGTGTCATCTCTGTAACTGGAATGTTGAGTTGTTGACAGTAGGTTTCCGTCCTCTGCTAGATTATCAGTATATTTCCAACCGCTTACATTCCACCATCAGTTGTTGCCAAAACTGCTTCCCGGAGTCCGCAGCGGTGTTTGAGGCTAAATCTGGTTATTTTATTATGCTTCTGTCTTTTAATGTTTCAACAGTTTGTCAGCCGCTCTGTCAAAACAATAGCAACATTGGATTTATTTCATGCAAATGTCACGGATTCATGTGAACTAGCCTCCAGGGGCCCGTTCTTTGTACGTCGCTAACTCAGCTGGATTTGATTGTTGACGATCTGGCATGATCTTGGGTCGTTTGGTTCTTCGAAACTCATCCTGGACTTGTTGTCATAGCGACATGTGCGCAAGTTTAAGCGCGAGAGCAGGCTTATTTCATGTAAACAGGATTAGATCGCAGCTTTATAAGCGGAGGAGATGGGAAGTCTGTCGTAGCCAGTGGTGGAGAAAGTACTCATACAATGTACTTAAGTAAAGTACAAATACACAGACAAAAATTTACTCAAGTAAAAGTCAAAGTACCACATTATTATTTACTTAAAGTAAAAGTAAGAAAGTACAAGCTTTTAAAACTACTTAAGTATTAAAAGTAAAAGTACTTGCCAACCATAATACCTAACGGCTTATATAATGTCCTTAAGTGTACCTATCGTATTAGTTTAATAAATCAGTAATGTACCATTTATGAGCAATGCTGCAGATAAAGCATTTTTTATTGTGTTTACCCCCTGTGACAGTTAGATTTAGATATTTTATTCTATGCATCAGAATTCCAGGGATGACCTGCAGGGTTACTGTAATTAGGCAAAATGAGAGAAATTATTATACCTTTGAAATGTTTTATTTAATTCAAAATAAACACGTTCAAAAGAAAATTGTTTCCCTGAAAAAAGGGACTTTAAACTGACCTAACAAACATCAAGCGATTTGGAAACATCTAGTCTTTTGTCCTAACAAAACATGAACTTAACTTTTTTGCCAGCTATTTTGAGAGAACTCTTAACAGAAAGGGGCTGAGGACATTCAATCAAGGAAGAGGAGTCCAACTTGGAACAGCCACATAAAGTTCTGTAGCCTCTGTATATGGAATAGAATTTTCCCATTCTGGGAGTTAATGATTCTGCAGGTCCTGCGTACTGTGGCTGCTCTTCTTGAGGGAGGCCTAATGGTTATTTCCCGCTTTGGATTGGTTCAGCGGACTGATTCTGCTCTCGCCATTGGATACTTTCAAACTAACGAACAAATCAAAAAACTAAATGCGTCTTGGATTGTAACGAGTAACGAAACGCTGTATAGAAATGTAGTGAAGTAGAAAGTACAGATACTTACTGTTAAATGTAGTGGAGTAAAAGTAGAAAGTAGCCATTATTAAATCTACTTAAGTAAAGTACAGATACACGGAATTGTACTAAGTACGTAACCAAGTACTTGTACTTTTTCCCACCTAGCAGCATTTACGGCGCACTGTTGCGGAAGGTGCAATAATAATTTCAGAGCTTTTCGAATTAATCGCGTATTGCGCAATAGGACAGGATCCTTTAGCGCAGCGCGACAGTGTAATTGTAGAGAGATTTTTCTTGGTGGCTGTATAAACAGACAAACATCATTTAACAGTGGCTTTTAAAAAGAAATATTTAAGTTATTTGTATGATGGTTTGTTTTTTATTTTATCGTATTCAGTAAGAAGATTTGTTCAGGCCATTTTATTGTGAAGTTTAGTTTTACTTTGAAAGGCTTGCTTCCTGTCGAGCCATATATTGTATTAGAAAAAACTATGGATGGATTATGTAGACACGGAGCAATACAGTTTTACCGTGTAAACTGTGGATGACTTGGAAAAGAAGAATTTAATTTTTTGTAAATAATGAAATTTTTTTTGTTAAAATTCCCACGTGTTTGCACGTGTCCTTACCAGTGTCTAAGGAAATGACGCCGAAATTGGATCTCTTGACCTAACAAATGCCTTTTTAAAATTAAGTATAATAATTAAAGGCTATCATTTTGTAGAATATTCTTGTATTTCACTTTTACTTGTCCCCATGTTCTAGTGGGTCCCTGTGGAGGCTCTGAAAAGAACAAAGAAAATATGAGATTATTAAAATGCAACAATTCATACTGTAGAAAGTGATAGAAACATCTACCATGGGACAGTATTTACGCATTAATTTGTCTGCTAGTTTTTGCCAACCCTCTCTCCTGGCTTTAACAGACTTTGAGGTGTTACCTGTCGTTTTAATTAAAGACTCAAATTCGGCATAACCTTCCATTAAAAGCTTGTGTTCTGCTTGGGAGAAAAACTGAAGGCGTTCATTTGGCCATGCTGAACAGCCAATAGCAGCGTTGCTGATCAATGTTTCTACTATCGATACATTGTGTCTGGCGCACTTCCCCTTTGGCTAAAGAGGCTTACCCAATAGAGGTACTTGGATGGACCCTTGGTTTGGAGTTTTGTCTAAGTTGACTATGATAATGGATTTTTGAGAAGAGATTTCTTGTCTGCTACAATTTTCAACTGCTATTGACAGGAGTTCAATTAAGGCTAAAAACACCATAGCTCACAAAACCCTTCTGGTAAGAAGTTTGGCTCACTGTCCTACATTAAATATGAAGACGCTCCAAAGGCACTGCTGGGATTTGAACCCAGGATCTCCTGTTTACTAGACAGACACTTGACCAACTAAGCCACAGCGCCTCAGTATTTGGTTTAGTGTCCATTTTCCAAGTATTGAGGGGACCCATTAAAAGGAATCCATTACTCTTGGCCTTCAATATTTACACACAAGTGGTAAAATTTCTTCTTGTAACGCCATATCTTCTCTCTGGACATTCCGTGAAGGGGCTTTGCTTATACGTCATGTCGGGCAAAGATTGTGCATACTTTAAGGCTTCTTAGCGCTGGTAATTGATGTCGCAGGGTTCCAGCAAAACTATCTTTGAGAGGAAGATTACAGGCGCCTTTTCCTACCTCCTTCTTTGGCTGACTGCATTATTGGGACAGCACATAATGGCGATCGCTGGCGCACTTCCGCTTTGGCTAAAGAGCTTACCCAATGGAGGTACTTGGATGGACCCTTGGTTTGGAGTTTTGTCTGAGTTTGACCATAATAATGGATTTTTGAGAAGAGATTCTTGTCTGCCAAAATTTTGGAGTGCTTTATGACAGGAGTTCAATTAAGGCTAAAAACACCATAGCTCACAACCCTTCTGGTAAGAAGTTTGGCTCACTGTCTACATTAAATATGAAGGACGCTCCAAGGCATCTGCTGGATTTGAACCCAGGATCTCCTGTTTACTAGAACAGACACTTTGACCAACTAAGCTACAGCGCCTCAGTCCTTTGTTAGTGTCCATTTTCCAAGTATTGAGGGGACCCATTAAAAGGAATCCATTACTCTGGCCTTCAATATTTACAACACAAGTGGTAAAATTTCTTCTTGCAACCAAGAAAGTCAAGCTGATTGTTGAAACTCAGATTTGTTTTCTCTTAAGAGCCAGGTGCTTTGACTTACTAAGATAAAGCAGCTTGTATGGCGACCTTTGTAATACCAAGTACCTTGTCATGAATTTTAAACAAACCTAAAGCAATGGAATAAGCTTTGAAAAGGAAAAGCACGGTTTTCCTGAAACTTGGCCAAGGTTGAAAGTACAATTTTCTACCAAAGTCTTATCAGAATTTCAATAATATTCAGGTACTAATTTGCCTAATAATGTTCATCATTACCAGAAAAGGGAGTAATTATGCTCAGGTTAGCATAAGCTTTAGCTCATACGCTGCAGAAATCTTATAAACTGATCCGCACTGCTTCATAATCATTGTGTTTAAAACACTTTGTCTCCACAATGACCATCATGTCATGACCTGATGGAATTGTAATAGTACAGTATGAGTGAGAGTAAAATCCAGGACTACATTCTTGCGAAATGAACTACAAAGTACGTCCATATCTTCTCTCTGGCACATTCCGTGGAAAGGGGCTTTGCTATACGTCATGTCGAGGCAAAGGATTGTGCAATACTTTAGGCTTCTTAGCGCTGGTAATTGATGTTGTCAAGGTTCCAAAGGCAAAACTAGCTGGCTAGAGGAAGATTGACAGGCCTCCTTTCACCTACCTCATTCTTGTGACTGACTATGCATTATTGGGACCAGCACCTATCATGGCGAACCGCTGGCGCACTTCCGCTTTTTGGCTAAAGAGTGCTTACCCAATAGAGGTACCTGGATGGAGCCTTGGTTTGGAAGGTTTGTCCTGAGTTGGACTATGATGATGGATTTTTTGAGAAGAGATTCTTGTCTGCTACAATTTTGGAATGCCTATACGACCGGAAGTTCCAATTTAAGGCTAAAATACACCATAGCTCACAAAGCCCTTTAGGTAAGACGTTTGGCTCCACTGTCTACATTAAATATGAAGAATGCTCCAAAGGCACTGCTGGGATTTGAACCCAGGATCTCCTGTTTACAAGACAGGCACTTTGACCAACTAAGCCACAGCCCTCAGTATTGGTGAATGTCCATTTTCCAAGTATTGAGGGGACCCATAAAAGGAATCCAATACTCATGGCCTTCAATATTTACAACACAAGTGGTAAAATTTCTTCTTGCAACCAAGAAATCAAGCTGATTGTTTGAACTCAGATTTGTTTTCTCTTTAAGAGCCAGGTGCTTTGACTTACTAAGATTAAAGCAGCTTGTATGGCGACCTTTGTAATACCAAGTACCTCGTCATGAATTTTAAAACAAACCTAAAGCAATGGAACAAGCTTTGAAAAGGAAAACCACAAATTTCCTGAAACTTGTGCAAAGTTGAAAGTACAAATTTTCTACCAAAGTCTTATCAGATATTTCAATGACGTTAGGTACTAATTTGCCTAATAATGTTCATCATTCACCAGAAAAGGGAGTAAGTATATGCTCAGGTTAGCATACGCTTTAGCTCGTACGCTGCAGAAATCTTAGAAACTGATCCGCACTGCTTCATAATCATTGTGTTTAAAACACTTTGTCTCCACAATGACCATCATGTCATGACCTGATGGAAATGTATATGTACAGTATGATGCGAGTAAAATCCAGGACTACATTCTTGCGAAAATGAACTACAAAGTACGCCATATCTTCTCTCTGGACATTCCGTGAAGGGGCTTTGCTTATATATCATGTCGGGCAAAGATTGTGCAATACTTTAAGGCTTCTTAGCGCTGGTAATTGATGTCGCAGGTTCCAAAGCAAAACTATCTTTGAGAGGAAGATTACAGGCTCCTTTACCTACCTCCTTCTTTGCTGACTGCATTATTGGGACAGCACCTATCATGGCGACCGCTGGCGCACTTCCGCTTGGCTAAAGAGGCTTACCCAATGGAGGTACTTGATGGAGCCCTTGGTTTGGAGTTTTGTCTGAGTTGACATATGATAATGGATTTTTGAGAAGAGATTCTTGTCTGCTAAAATTTTCGACTGCTATATGACAGGAGTTCAATTAAGGCTAAAAACACCATAGCTCACAAATCCTTCTGGTAAGAAGTTTGGCTCACTGTCTACATTAAATATGAAGGATGCTCCAAAGGCACTGCTGGGATTTGAACCCAGGATCTCCTGTTTACTAGACAGGCACTTGACCAACTAAGCCACAGCGCCTCAGTATTTGGTCAATTGTCCATTTCCAAGTATTGAGGGGACCCATAAAAAGGAATCCATACTCATGGCCTTCAATATTTACAACACAAGTGGTTTAAAATTTCTCTTGCAACCAGAAATCAAGCTGATTGTTGAACTAAGATTTGTTTTCTCTTAAGAGCCAGGTGCTTTGACTTACTAGATAAAGCAGCTTGTATGGCGACCTTGTAATACCAAGTACCTCGTCATGAATTTTAAACAAACCTAAAGCAATGGAATAAGCTTTGAAAAGGAAAAGCCACGGTTTTCCTGAAACTTGTGCAAAGGTTGAAAGTACAAATTTCTACCAAAGTCTTATCAGATATTTCAATGATCGTTCAGGTACTAATTTGCCTAATAATGTTCATCATTCACCAGAAAAGGGGAGTAATTATGCTCAGGTTAGCATAAGCTTTAGCTCATACGCTGCAGAAATCTTAGAAACTGATCCGCACTGCTTCATAATCATTGTGTTTAAAACACTTTGTCTCCACAATGACCATCATGTCATGACCTGATGGAAATGTATATGTACAGTATGATGTGAGGTAAAATCCAGGACTACATTCTTGCGAAAATGAACTACAAAGTACGCCATATCTTCTCTCTGGACATTCCGTGAAGGGGGCTTTGCTTATACAGTCATGTCGGGCAAAGATTGTGCAATACTTTAAGGCTTCTAGCGCTGGTAATTGATGTCGCAGGGTTCCAAAGCAAAACTAGCTGTGAGAGGAAGATTACAGGCTCCTTTTCCTACCTCCTTCTTTGCTGACTTGCATTATTGGGACAGCACCTATCATGGCGACCGCTGGCGCACTTCCGCTTTGGCTAAAGAGTGCTTACCCAATAGAGGTACTTGGATGGAGCCTTGGTTTGAAGTTTTGTCTGAGTTGACTATGATGATGGATTTTTGAGAAGAGATTCTTGTCTGCCAAAATTTTGGACTGCTTTATGACAGGAGTTCAATTAAGGCTAAAAACACCATAGCTCACAAACCCTTCTGGTAAGAAGTTTGGCTCACTGTCTACATTAAATATGAAGGACTGCTCCAAAGGCACTGCTGGGATTTGAACCCAGGATCTCCTGTTTACTAGACAGGCACTTTGACCAACTAAGCCACAGCGCCTCAGTATTTGGTCAGTGTCCCATTTTCCAAGTATTGAGGGGGACCCATAAAAAGGAATCCAATTACTCATGGCCTTCAATATTTACTAACACAAGTGGTAAAATTTCTTCTTGCAACCAAGAAATCAAGCTGATTGTTGAACTCAGATTTGTTTTCTCTTTAAGAGCCAGGTGCTTTGACTTACTAAGATAAAGCAGCTTGTATGGCGACCTTTGTAATACCAAGTACCTCGTCATGAATTTTAAACAAACCTAAAGCAATGGAACTAAGCTTTGAAAAGGAAAACCACGGTTTTCCTGAAACTTGTGCAAAGTTGAAAGTACAAATTTTCTACCAAAGTCTTATCAGAATATTCAATGACGTTCAGGTACTAATTTGCCTAATAATGTTCATCATTCACCAGAAAAGGGAGTAATTATGCTCAGGTTAGCATAAGCTTTAGCTCGTACGCTGCAGAAATCTTAGAAACTGATCCGCACTGCTTCATAATCATTGTGTTTAAAAACACTTTGTCTCCACAATGACCATCATGTCATGACCTGATGGAAATGTATATGTACAGTATGATGCGAGTAAAATCCAGGACTACATTCTTGCGAAAATGAACTACAAAGTACGCCATATCTTCTCTCTGGACATTCCGTGAAGGGGCTTTGCTTATACGTCATGTCGGGCAAAGATTGTGCAATACTTTAAGGCTTCTTAGCGCTGGTAATTGATGTCGCAGGGTTCCAAAGCAAAACTAGCTGTGAGAGGAAGATTACAGGCTCCTTTTCCTACCTCCTTCTTTGCTGACTGCATTATTGGGACAGCACCTATCATGGCGACCGCTGGCGCACTTCCGCTTTGGCTAAAGAGTGCTTACCCAATAGAGGTACTTGGATGGAGCCCTTGGTTTGGAGTTTTGTCTGAGTTGACTATGATGATGGATTTTTGAGAAGAGATTCTTGTCTGCCAAATTTTGGACTGCTTTATGACAGGAGTTCAATTAGGCTAAAAACACCATAGCTCACAAACCCTTCTGGTAAGAAGTTTGGCTCACTGTCTACATTAAATATGAGGATGCTCCAAAGGCACTGCTGGGATTTGAACCCAGGATCTCCTGTTTACTAGACAGGCACTTTGACCAACTAAGCCACAGCGCCTCAGTATTTGGTGAATGTCCATTTTTCCAAGTATTGAGGGGACCCATAAAAAGGAATCCAATTACTCATGGCCTTCAATATTTACAACACAAGTGGTAAAATTTCTTCTTGCAACCAAGAAATCAAGCTGATTGTTGAACTCAGATTTGTTTTCTCTTTAAGAGCCAGGTGCTTTGACTTACTAAGATAAAGCAGCTTGTATGGCGACCTTTGTAATACCAAGTACCTCGTCATGAATTTTAAACAAACCTAAAGCAATGGAATAAGCTTTGAAAAGGAAAACCACGGTTTTCCTGAAACTTGTGCAAGGTTGAAAGTACAAATTTTTCTACAAGTCTTATCAGAAATTTCAATGACGTTCAGGTACTAATTTACCTAATAATGTTCATCATTCACCAGAAAAGGGAGTACTTATGCTCAGGTTAGCATAAGCTTTAGCTCGTACGCTGCAGAAATCTTAGAAACTGATCCGCACTGCTTCATAATCATTGTGTTTAAAACACTTTGTCTCCACAATGACCATCATGTCATGACCTGATGGAAATGTATATGTACAGTATGAGTGAGTAAAATCCAGGACTACATTCTTGCGAAAATGAACTACAAAGTACGCCATATCTTCTCTCTGGACATTCCGTGAAGGGGCTTTGCTTATACAGTCATGTCGGGCAAAGATTGTGCAATACTTTAAGGCTTCTAAGCGCTGGTAATTGATGTCGCAGGGTTCCAAAGCAAAACTAGCTGTGAGAGGAAGATTACAGGCTCCTTTTCCTACCTCCTTCTTTGCTGACTGTCATTATTGGGACAGCACCTATCATGGCGACCGCTGGCGCACTTCCGCTTTGGCTAAAGAGTGCTTACCCAATAGAGGTACTTGGATGGACCTTGGTTTGGAGTTTTGTCTGAGTTGACTATGATGATGGATTTTTGAGAAGAGATTCTTGTCTGCCAAAATTTTGGACTGCTTATATGACAGGAGTTCAATTAAGGCTAAAAACACCATAGCTCACAAACCCTTCTGGTAAGAAGTTTGGCTCACTGTCTACATTAAATATGAAGGACGCTCCAAGGCACTGCTGGGATTTGAACCCAGGATCTCCTGTTTACTAGACAGGCACTTTGACCAACTAAGCCACAGCGCCTCAGTATTTGGTAAGTGTCCATTTTCCAAGTATTGAGGGGGACCCATAAAAAGGAATCCATTACTCATGGCCTTCAATATTTACAACACAAGTGGTAAAATTTCTTCTTGCAACCAAGAAATCAAGCTGATTGTTGAACTCAGATTTGTTTTCTCTTTAAGAGCCAGGTGCTTTGACTTACTAAGATAAAGCAGCTTGTATGGCGACCTTGTAATACCAAGTACCTCGTCATGAATTTTAAACAAACCTAAAGCAATGGAATAAGCTTTGAAAAGGAAAACCACGGTTTTCCTGAAACTTGTGCAAAGTTGAAAGTACAAATTTTCTACCAAAGTCTTATCAGATATTTCAATGATTTCAGGTACTCAGGTAATAATTTCCTAATAATGTTTCATCATTCACTCAGAAAAAGGGAGTAAGTATGCTCAGGTTAGCATAAGCTTAGCTCAGTACGCTGCAGAAATCTATAAAAAACTGATCCGCACTTGCTTCATAATCATTGGTTTTAAAACACTTTGTCTCCCACATGACCATCATGTCATGACCTGATGGAATTGTATATGTTACAGTATGATGATGAGTAAAATCCAGGACTACATTCTTCTTGCGAAAAGAAACTACAAAGTACGCCATATCTTCTCTCTGCACATTCCGTGAAAGGGGCCTTTGCTTATGACATCAGTCCGAGGCAAAAGATCTGTGGCATACTTTAAGGCTTCTATAGCGCGGGGTAAATTGTATGTCGCAAGGGTTCCACAAGCAAAACTAGCTGTGTAGAGGAAGATTTCACAGGCTCCTTTTCCTACCTCCTTCTTTGCTGACTGCATTATTGGGACAGCACCTATCATGGCGACCGCTGGCGCACTTCCGCTTTGGCTAAAGAGGCTTACCCAATAGAGGTACTTGGATGGAGCCTTGGTTTGGAGTTTTGTCTGAGTTGACCATAATAATGGATTTTTGAGAGAGATTCTTGTCTGCCAAAATTTTGGACTGCTTTATGACAGGAGTTCAATTAAGGCTAAAAACACCATAGCTCACAAACCCTTCTGGTAAGAAGTTTGGCTCACTGTCTACATTAAATATGAAGGACGCTCCAAAGGCACTGCTGGGATTTGAACCCAGGATCTCCTGTTTACTAGACAGGCACTTTGACCAACTAAGCCACAGCGCCTCAGTATTTGGTTAATGTCCATTTTCCAAGTATTGAGGGGACCCATAAAAAGGAATCCATACTCATGCCTTCAATATTTACAACACAAGTGGTAAAATTTCTTCTTGCAACCAAGAAATCAAGCTGATTGTTGAACTCAGATTTGTTTTCTCTTTAAGAGCCAGGTGCTTTGACTTACTAAGATAAAGCAGCTTGTATGGCGACCTTTGTAATACCAAGTACCTCGTCATGAATTTTAAACAAACCTAAAGCAATGGAATAAGCTTTGAAAAGGAAAACCACGGTTTTCCTGAAACTTGTGCAAGTTGAAAGTACAAATTTTTTACCAAAGTCTTATCAGAAATTTCAATGACGTTCAGGTACTAATTTGCCCTATATGTTCATCATTCACCAGAAAAGGGAGTAATTATGCTCAGGTTAGCATAAGCTTTAGCTCGTACGCTGCAGAAATCTTAGAACTGATTCACACTGCTTCATAATCATTGTGTTTAAAACACTTTGTCTCCACAATGACCATCATGTCATGACCTGATGGAAATGTATATGTACAGTATGATGCGAGTAAAATCCAGGACTACATTCTTGCGAAAATGAACTACAAAGTACGCCATATCTTCTCTCTGGACATTCCGTGAAGGGGCTTTGCTTATACGTCATGTCGGGCAAAGATTGTGCAATACTTTAAGGCTTCTAAGCGCTGGTAATTGATGTCGCAGGTTCCAAAGCAAAACTACTGTGAGAGGAAGATTACAGGCTCCTTTTCCTACCTCCTTCTTTGCTGACTGCATTATTGGGACAGCACCTATCATGGCGACCGCTGGCGCACTTCCGCTTTGGCTAAAGAGTGCTTACCCAATAGAGGTACTTGGATGGAGCCTTGGTTTGGAAGTTTTGTCTGAGTTGACTATGATGATGGATTTTTGAGAAGAGATTCTTGTCTGCTAAATTTTGGACTGCTTTATGACAGGAGTTCAATTAAGGCTAAAACACCATAGCTCACAACCCTTCTGGTAAGAAGTTTGGCTCACTGTCTACATTAAATATGAAGGATGCTCCAAAAGCACTGCTGGGATTTGACCCAGGATCTCCTGTTTACTAGACAGGCACTTTGACCAACTAAGCCACAGCGCCTCAGTATTTGGTCAGTGTCCATTTTCCCAGTATTGAGGGGACCCATAAAAAGGAATCCATTACTCATGGCCTTCAATATTTACAACACAAGTGGTAAATTTCTTCTTGCAACCAATAAATCAAGCTGATTGTTGAACTAAGATTTGTTTTCTCTTTAAGAGCCAGGTGCTTTGACTTACTAAGATAAAGCAGCTTGTATGGCGACCTTTGTAATACCAATAACTCGTCATGAATTTTAAACAAACCTAAAGCAATGGAAATAAGCTTTGAAAAGGAAAGCACGGTTTTTCCTGAAACTTGTCCAAGGTTGAAAGTACAAATTTTTTACCAAAGTCTTATCAGATATTTCAATGACGTTCAGGTACTAATTTGCCTAATAATGTTCATCATTCACCAGAAAAGGAGTAATTATGCTCAGGTTAGCATAAGCTTTAGCTCGTACGCTGCAGAAATCTTAGAACTGATCCGCACTGCTTCATATCATTGTGTTTAAAACACTTTGTCTCCACAATGACCATCATGTCATGACCTGATGGAATTGTATATGTACAGTATGATAGGAGTAAAATCCAGGACTACATTCTTGCGAAAATGAAACAAAAAAGTACGCCATATCTTCTCTCTGCACATTCCGTGAAAGGGGCTTTGCTTATACGTCATGTCGAGCAAAGATTGTGCAATACTTTAAGGCTTCTTAGCGCTGGTAATTGATGTTGCAGGTTTCCAAAGCAAAACTAGCTGTGAGAGGAAGTTTACAGGCTCCTTTTCCTACCTCCTTCTTTGCTGACTGCATTATTGGGACAGCACCTATCATGGCGACCGCTGGCGCACTTCCGCTTTGGCTAAGAGTGCTTACCCAATAGAGGTACTTGGATGGAGCCTTAGTTTGGAGTTTTGTCTGAGTTGACTATGATGATGG